>NC_052614.1:23805261-24105261 GCF_016545825.1 Eucalyptus grandis | reverse complement strand
GCAGAAAATTTCCAGGTTAATTTAATTCTTCAGCTTTCTTGGAACAAAAATATATTTTGTTGTACTTATTATGCCCTTGATGTTTGTGTAGATGATTGGGGAGGCCTATCAAGTCTTGAGTGATCCTGAGAAGCGTGAGGCGTACCTCAAGGGGAGAAAGCCAGGAGTTACTCGGTAAGTTTTTTCTCCTGAGTAATACTAAGACAGACCATTTTCGCCATGCATACATGTGCTAACACTTAAATATATGTCATTTACACTAAGTAATATATTCAGAGGAAATATATCAACATAGAAAGAGATATTTACACCTTAAACATCTCAAACTAATCTAAGAAAAATAAATAATTAAATCCAAATATTCTCATTTATCTCAAAAACGGGAAGTCTCTTATAATCTCTTAGTAAAATTCTTTGAGAATTTTGAAGGCACATTGATCAACCACGAAAAGACCTTTGGAGAGTTCTCATGCCACTTTCAAAACGCATTCATTCCGCGCCATGTGACATTTAACCCAAGGGTTGAAGTCTTGGTTAACTCGATTATATAGTACTCTCTTACAAAAGCTATTGTAAGCCTCCTATAATCCGAGACCATGTTGACCTCCCATAATCAATCTAACATTGCTTGCTATTCAAGTGGAAGAGTGTTCATTAAGGCCGGCACTTTCTCAAAATCCGGCATAGGATAACCATTTCAGATGATTTTTTGTATCATCTGATTGACTCTGATCATGTGTGATACTACATCACCGTCATTCCACCGATAATTAGATAATTCTGTTTTTAGCCTTTCAAATCTCCCATTTTCTTCATCCATTCTTGGAAATATAGGCATGCGTACAAAACGCATCATGGTTCCCGCAATAAATGCAGAACAAAAGGGATTACTTATAATCAACAACGAACAAAACAGAAAAACGTAATTTTCCTCTGTTTTTTTTTTTTTTGCCGGTCAATGGTTGTCAACGCAGTCAATCCTAGTCAATGGTGGTCAACGGTCAACAGTTAAAGTCAACGGGTCAACATAGACAGGTTGGGTCAGATAGGACGGGTCGCGTCAAACTGATTGACCCTGCTAGGTGACGTCATCATGATGTCCCATTAGATCGAATCAATTCATGATCGTTAGTAACATTTTAAAATAGCAAACACTAAATAGAAATCTTGAGAATAAATAAGAGTCATGAGGACACTTAATTGAGGAACTATTTCCTCAAGAATCTCACTTGGCATAAAAGTTGAGATAAAAAATTTTGTCACTCTTGTTGGTCGTCTCATGCATACGTAGTATAAAATACGTATTACGGTACTTAACTCCTTTTCCATGGAGCGTATGTCTATACTTTCAATACCGTACAGATGATAGTTCAGATATATCTAATGTCTAAATTGAGTTCACGTATCTACTCTTTCATGAAATTCATCAAAACTCACATCTAGCATCGTAGATAGATAAAGTAAAATATGTGGATTATTTTACTTTCAAACATAGTAAATATTGTGTCAGTTAAGATGACATATATATTTTAAGCTTGATCTTGAAAACGTGGATGCCGGCTGTTCTACATTGCACAATTGGCGCTGTGACGTAGACAATTTTTAATTTTAAAATATTTTTTGATTTTTTTTTTCTTTTTTCTTTTTTCCTCCTTTATTTTTTCCACTATGGATGTGAGTGAGGTTTGCCAGGTAGCTGCAGACGAGGCTAATTTCGCCCCCAATGACTAGACCAATGCAAAGCTGGTTGGGCGAGGCCCGATGAGGGCTCCACTGACACCTAATGGCTGGCAAACCTCTCTAGCCACAATGGCAAAGAAAAAAGATAAGAAGGAAAAGAGATGAAAAAAAATATATTATTAATGAAAAAAAATTGAAAAATAAAATAAAATTTAGAGCAGTCGATATCCAAGTCAGCAATTTTTGGCCTAAATTGGCCGGATGGATTCAATTTGTACAATTGTGAAAAGATTTAGAACTAAATTTGTCCAATTGAAATGTTTAAGATTGAACTTGTACCAACATTATAGGTTTATAACTTTTTTGGTATTTTTCCAAAATTATCTCCATAATGAGAATTTCTAGTGATCGTTATATGATTTACATGTAGGAAGTGAAGTGATCAGCATGATATTTTGGAAGCAAAACAAAGTAGGGTTTTGGAGACCAAATTGATACCTTCTTGTTGAGGATTTACATAGTATTCTTCAATAACGAGGTGTGATACACAGTAATTTATTATGATAGAAGCTATAACATATATATTTAATCCTTTGCTACTTACTCTAGTATACCTTGCCGACTATAACCAGAGGCGCAACAACTGAAGGGCTATGGGTGCGTTTGGATGGGCATTTAGAAAGCCCCTTCAAGTCTCAAAGCTCTTTCATCTCAAATTGAGGTGTTTGGCAACCATTCTTCAAGAAGCTTTCAAATGAAAGTCGACCCTTGGGAATGTTGAAAACTCAAGGCTGATGGAGACCAGCCTTGAGCTTTCAACATTTTCGGAATGCTGAAGGACTAATTTAATGAAAATAGTAAGTTACCTTTTTTGTCCTCAAAACTTTATTGGAAAACCACTTTTGCCCATTTTGAAAACACAAAAAAACCTACATCTCATTCTCTTCCCATTCCATCACTCTGCATCCTTCCATCGTTCTCTCCCTTGTGACGACTGCTTCTCGCTCGACTGCACTTTTCGCTTGACTATGCTCTTCACTCGACTGCGCTTTTCCTTTGCTTGCTCAAGTGCTTGTCCTCCACAAGTTCGTCTCTCCTCTCTCCCCCTCTGCAAGTGTCGTGCTTCGTGCCGCGGTTGAGTTTATGCTGCTGAGGCGTTGGGTTGGGGGCTGGTGATTTGAGCGGCTAGTGTCTTGCTATTTCTAGTAGGGATGTCGCTGTGGGATTGAGAGTGTGGTGAGCGGAGGGGCCTTGTCGATGTCAAACGTAATCGCGTACTTTGTTTTCGCTAAGTAAAAATGCGGGCATATTTGTTGAACGAGACCTTTTGTTGTGATTTGCTTTTTTGTGCACTGAAAGTGCAGGCATTTAGAGCCTGATTTGTGCATCGTGTTTCTGCTCAACTGGGGCTTGTGCGTGCAATTGGGTAGAACCAAAGCAACACATGAGTGGTGGCTTCTATTGGTTGGTCATATTGATCTGTTATCTGTTGTTTTCTGAGGATGCGATTATTGAGCCCATTGATCGTGAACCAAACTTCTTTTGCCTGTCTGGGGACATATAGGAACAACACGTAAATGGGAGTTATCTAGACCAAGTTTAGATACAGGTCACAGCATGGGAATCGGAATGTGGTAGGCCAATTGGTTAGAAAGCATGATGAACGGGTTAGGATTAGTCGATTCCCTAGTTTGGGTCTTAGTTAGCTTGAAAGTATTATTTTGATGCCATTCATTATGTGATATGGAAATGTAGCGGCTCTTTATATTTATATGTTTTGGTTCAAACCTCCCTTAACCCAAGTTCCCAACAGATCAGTGTTTGCTCACCATGTGTTCATTGAAATTGCTAAACCAAGTTAGCGTATAGTTTCATTCCGTTTCTAGGTTCATTATTTGCTTGGAGTCTTATGTTTCAATGCCATGTGAGAGTTATTATGTTGGAGCGGAGATCATGTTTGTTTCAGTGCGACGTGAGATCGTCACGATGCTGATTGCTCAATGTGTCTCCGAGAGATAATGGTAGTCTCGTAGGTTGATAATCTAGTTGGTGTGATCCTGGAAGTGAAACTCTGATCGATGTTGCCTTTGTTAGAGATGCTCTAGCTATTGGGAAATCACAAATGTGCTTTTCGTCAATGAAATATATCCTTAGTTTCTGGTGTATGCATTGCAGATTCCATGTCGATTATATATAACCACGCATCTCACGCCTACATTTTTCTATATGTCCTCAAATGTGGAATGTCTGTTGTCGGTGGATGCTCAAATCTAGTAATCTGAAGAAGCTATGGTGGATGTGTTAGTTTGTTTGAGTTGGACTGATAAACCAGCCATTTCTTGATATTTCTAGCAATCTTTGACAGTCAAAGTTTTTGCAATACTTCTTGCAACATGATAGATTCAAAATTGTTTGGACTGTTTGCACTTTATCACCATATACCATGCTTGTTGCATATTTTCAGCTTAAAGTTCTAATATATGCACTTCATTGATGTTTATTTAAAACCAATCTTTAACAGTAAATTTCTTCATCGTATTTCATTTGATGTGTGTGTTATATATTGATTAAATTTACAACTTTTTTGTGTAGGTAAATATTATTTGGTTGATGCTGGAATCTAAATCCCACAGGTTATTTAGGGCCATATAAAGAAGTTAGATCTCATTTACCTAAGTTTCAACAAGGTCCTCAACCAATGGGTTATAAAGAAGTGTTCAATCGTGCTCACTCCTCATTATGATTAAAAATTGAGCGAGCTTTTGGCGTATTGAAGAAGAAGTGGAAAATTTCAAAGAGTATGCCAAATTATCTATATACAAAGCAAGTGAAAATTGTGATATGACACGTTTACGTGATCAAATAGCTATGAATTTATGAAGTAATTAAGGATATTTGTAATTTTTAAGAATAATGAGCTTCTTTCCTCAAAGCATATGTTATCATGCTTTTATTGTAATGAAAGTATTCTTATTGTAAATGAGAAAAAGAGCACGTAAATTTTTTTCATTTGATGTTTTTTAGCAAAAAAAAAGAAATTTTAATTTCAATAAAATTGTTTACACGACATTTTTAACATTGTTGTCAAATATAAATTAAAAAAGTTGCAAACATTATTTTTTAATTTTAAACAAATAAAAATAAAAATATATAAATTAATGACCAAATGGGCTTTGCAAATGTGTTTTCTACCAAACAACATTTTTCTCAAAGTTGCATTTCAAAGCAGAATTTACCAAACAGTCTTTGCATTTCCTCCAAAGCCCTTTAAGCTAAACCGCTTTGCATTTTCCCAATAAGTTTTTCAAATGCTAAACCAAATGCACCATGTGTATATGACTTTACTATAGTTGACTTTGTTTTTCGTATCAATGTTGTTAGATAATGTCTCGAGTTTGAGTCGTATACGAAACCCAACTCGTTTGGAGCATTTTGATTTGTTCAAGATTCGATATGCCTTTTGCTGATCGAAATCGAATTTGGACTCGAAGGGGTGGTTGAAGATTTCTCTCTCATTTGGAGAAGCTCATCCCAGATTGACCGGTTTGACTCAACTTGATATCCGTCGCACGTTAGAGGAATCTGGCAAAAGCTTCTTTGCTGGACTTGCTTTTGACCGGTGACTGGTGCTGTGAGTTTTATATCTAATTAAATTGTTTTTTTAAAAAAACTATAAGCTTAGATGTAATCTAGTTATAGAAAATTAGGTGTAATCTAAATGTTAGCTCTCCTCGTAAATGTAGGTATCAACACTTAATCAAACCACGTAAATCTTTGATGCCCTTTACTGTTCTTCTTTTATTTCTCTAGCTCTCTCGCATTGATTTAATTGCAAGATTTCGTTTTCTCCACATTAATTTTACAACAGATAATTGCCAGAAACATGGTCGTTAGCTATACAATCTATTAAATCCTTATTAAAACTAATGCCCCCAATTTAGAGTGTATTTCATAACTTAAAGTGCTTGTATGGAAACTAAAGCCTTTATTTTGGCAAATTAAATTTTGGCCAAGACGAACAAATCTGAAGAAAACACAAAGAAGAGGAGAAAAGGAGAACACATAACGATTAGGATGTATTTGTTTAAGTGAAAGAATTTTTCACAAAGTAGTTTCATGCGTGTGGTTTTGTCAAAAATGATCAATCAATCAAAAACTATTTACTGGCAAAGACAATATTTATGCTTGAAGTTAGGAAAACTAATTCCCTAGCTTGAAGAGAAGAAAACATAATCCTGGAGAGTGATTTCCCGAAAAATATCTTTCATTTATCCTGAATTTTTTTTTCCCGAAGAAACAAACATACCCTCAAATTGAATATGTTGATAAATCGAGTATTCTAAGTCTCAAGAACTCCGATATCCTTCTTCAATGACGATGCCTCCATCAGAATCTTTCTATGGTGGTCAATTAGCTCACGTGTGATCATAGGCAAGGGATCTCGTAGCTCGTGACCCGTTCTCCATTAGCTCATGCACGGACGCTTCGGATCGGACGCGACGGCGCAAACCTCTTGACCAGATGGATGTGGTCTGGTCACGAAGTTAGAAAGAACAATTGGCCGCGGTGTACAGATGGAAGCCCGGATAGTGAAGGACCAGGACTATACATTCGACAGCGAAGATTCGGGATGCCGGCTAGTGAGGCCGGCGTTCAATGAGTCAACACTCAATATCAAATCCTAAGATGGATTCTCCTTTTCCATAAAAAAGAAGAGAACATGAAAATTCACCGGACGATTAACACCTCTCCGCTGGTCAAAAATAGCCTAGGGATCAAATTCTTGATCTAGAAAGGTGTCCCGAATATATGCTCCCACCTTTCACAATTTCATGAGCATCTACGATCACGTTCGACTTGGAGATCGCACTACGCAACAGAAGCTAGTAAAATGCCCCAAAAAGTCGGACCACTGATTGATGTTCATCCGAGGGCGGCCAATATTAGTGAAGTTTTTACTTCTCGTTCCACAACATCTCCCACCAAGAAGTGGTTGATTAAGGTAGTGATGAGTTCAATCTGGTCGTTTTCAACACATGCTTCTTCTGATGCAAACGAGCTCTTGCCGGTAGAAATGCGTATGGAGGGTTTGAGACCCTTATCGGCAACCAACCAGTTTAAGACAATCAGATAGATAGAAAAAGAAACACTTCATACCTTAAAGATCAGTCAAACATTCAGTACTCCGAAGAAGGCTCCAAATACAGATTGGTAAGAGATGCTAAAAGGGAATGGACTATGGATATTGGAATCAAACTCCTAAGCCACCATACATTTCCCCAGTCCAGCTCTAATTGTAACATCCGCTATCCAGAGAGTTCAATAACGCACTTCCATCTCTCTAATATCAAGCTACAAAAATTGCATCTCAAACGCTTTCCCAGTGAAGTACTGAAATTAACAAAACCCTAGGCTAGAAACAAATCAAGTTACCTTTGAACTCTAGAGGGCTGAGACCTTCGGGACTTCCACTGGAAACTGATGGATTTCGTCCATCCATGGATTCTTCTCTTTCGCAGGATTCACAGTGCGGAGAGCCTTCCAAACAGCGCTGTTGCACTTAAATCCCGAACCAAAAGCTATTTGCCATGTCCTGTCCCCTTTCTTGATCCTTCCTTTAGCTTCACTGTAAGCAAGTTCATACCAAAGAGAGCTACTCGATGTGTTGCCAAAGCGGTAAAGAGTCATTCTCGAAGGTTCCATGTGCCAATCTGAAAGCTGCAGATTCTTCTCTAGTTCATCGAGCACTGCTCTTCCTCCAGCATGAATACAGAAATGCTCGAAGGCCAATTTGAAATCTGGGATGTATGGCTTCAATTTCATCTTGAAAAGCTTCTTTCCAACCAGAGTTGCGAAGAACAGCAACTGTTCAGACATAGGCAACACGAGAGGACCCAATGTCGTAATGTTTGTCTTCAGAGCGTCTCCAGCCACTGCCATCAAATCCCTGGATAGAGAAACTCCGATCCTTCCCGTAGGATCCTCCTTTTGAGTTATACAAGAGAAGCACTTATCGTCTGCCCCTTTGTGGGTCCGAACAGTGTGCACCAATTTGTACTTGGAGCGCCAATAGTCAGATCTTTTGTTGGATAGCAAAATTGCAGCTCCTCCCATTCTGAATAAGCAATTCGACACGAGCATCGATCTCTCATTTCCAAAGTACCAGTTTAGAGTTATATTCTCCATGCTAATGACCAAGGCATAAGAATTTGGATGCACTTGGAGGAGGTTCTTGGCCAGATCAATCGAAATCAAACCAGCGCTGCATCCCATTCCACCGAGGTTATAGCTGATGATATTCCCTCTCAACTTGTAATGATTGATGATCATTGCAGATAGAGATGGGGTTGGGTTGAACAAGCTACAATTGACAATAAGGATCCCAATGTCTTTTGGTTTCAAAGATGTCTTCTCAAACAGTTTATCAAGAGCGCCAAACATTACCATCTCGGCCTCCTTTCTTGCTTCTGCCATACAGGGGTTCGGAGGCACTCTTAGAACAGCCTCTGGAAGATAAGTTGACTCCCCTAGTCCCGACCTCTCAAGAATTTTCCTTTGAAACTCAAGATTCTCTTCAGTGAATGTACCTGCTGATTGCGACCTCTCCATGAAAATCTGCCTAGAGCATTTCCTTTCATTGTCTGGCTTATAACAAGAGAAATCGACTAGATAAACGGGTTGAGGCCGCGTGAGGAAGTAAAGGGTAGACAGGAATACGAGAAGGGTCGAACACAGGATCACCGAGATGAGATTGAACCGCAGATGATCCCAAAGGTCATAGAGGTCCTTGATCGAGAATGTGGAGAGTTGTGCAGCAATGACAGCAACAATAGGGGTCAAGAAGAGGTACATCCCATGGGTTATGAGATAATGATATCCGAGCTTCACATACTTCAGTTTCACTGATTGCTTGAAATCAGGGAGCTTCCTAGAAGAGGACTCTCGGACCAACGGCTCATTCAGATTCGAAGACGACATCTCGTTTCTTTTTCGGGGAGCAAATCAAGATACCCAAATGGGCTCCAAAGTCTAAACTGACTCGAACTGAATGCAACAGTCAAATTAGGTGCGGAAACTCCCCCAAGATAGAGACTTTCAAGCAAAACACCTCCGAATGATTGCGAAAGATTACACCATCACATTGAATCAAGAGAGGGGCAACGGCAAAGGTACCACAGAGAGAGACAGGCAGCGTCAAAATGCGAAATTTCCCAAATGACAACCGCAGAAAAGCAGCGAACCAGCTTCAATCTCTGCAAAATTCGACAAACCCATTTCTTGAAATCAGCAAAGAGAAAAGCTTTTCGCGCTAACTGTCGCGAACGGGAAGTCTCGACACCCCACACGCGCAGAGAGATCTAGCAACAACGTCGGCCAAGAAAGAACATACGAAGCAAGCACAAAACCAACGCGATTGCCGACAGAACATCTCGAAGTACACAATCAAAAGTTACCCAGAACGCAGAGCGAGGCTAGAGAGACAAATCGTACCTCGGACGACAAATCTGACCGGACATTCCCCCCTTGTTCTTGCCGCCTGAGAGAAACAATGGCCGGAGGAAGAGAGAGAAAGAGAGAGAGAGTTGGAGAAGCTCGAAAGAAGTTAATAAATGAGAAGTGCGTGTCCTCTGGCAAGCGCATGACGCTTCCCAGCGGCGATGCCTCTATAAAGCTGTCAAATTCTCTACGGCTACAACTTAAAAAAATTAGTAATGAAAAACATTAATAGAGATCCAACCAGATATCTACCTACTATATACGGCTGCAAGCTTCAAAAAATTGAATTTCAAAATTATGAACTTTTGCTAAAAATATGCAAGAGGAGCTATCTTTGTTAAACACCCTAAATTAACCACGGGGCATAATTGTACTTACCAAATGTATGCATGAAGAAGTAAAAGAACATTAGTCGAAAAAAGTTCAAATAATTGAGTCATAACGTGAGAGTTTACTTTATTATCTCTTAACTACAACTTTCTTTTTACGATTTCATACTTCAATCTTTTGGTACAATCAAGTTATCTTACTCACTTGACTCTTGTGCATATAAATGGGTCTTTTTCTCCACTCATTATTTTTAATGATTCAGAATACCGACGAGTATCAATGTAGTCTAAAGTTGATGCATCATCAATAGAAATCTAAGAAAGTGTGTCCTCATCTATCGGGTCGATCCTCCCTGAAACAGAGATAAAGAAAATAAAAAAGAGATGAGTTATATTCTTTCTAAAACCTAAAAAATAAAAAATAAAAGAGAGAAGAAGAAGAAGAAAATCAGTATTTCTCTTCCGAAAACCAAAAGAAGATACCAACCAAACGCTTGTACAACAAGATGAAGTGGAAAATGAAAACTATCGAGGGGACCAAAAGAAAACACATCCTCTTTTGGGATTTGATGGCGAGAGGACAGAGACTCTTGCTTGATTTTGCTTTGAGCAGGGATTGGATTTGACTGTGATGAGTCAATCTAGCCTCACGTTACTTGAGATCTGCTTGGTCCCCCACAAAGTGTGGCCAACTCAGATACAGCTCCATTTAAGAAGGCATTTGGAATCCCCAAGAGTTCGTCCTTCTCCATCGTTAACTAATGATTCTTGAAATGTGTACGAGGTACTCTGCATCTTGTGTATTAGATACGACAAAACGCACGGCGCCCCCTAAAATGACGAATTGGTCCCCCGATGGATGATGGAAAGTCGTGTGGGAGCTCCTCTCGTTTCGATTTTGTTCCTCCTCCAATCTCGGAGAAAAAGGTCCTCATGATGATGCCCATTTCACTGATGGGGGAAAAAAGCTGAGATGTAAGAAAAGGGTTTCGTTCGCATTCCATGCTCTCTATTTACCATTTGAAAAGAGGAAAATACAAGTGTGTGATGATAAATTTGGTGTTAGCGTGAGTTGCCAATTAGAGATAATGAGTTGCCAATTAGAGATAATATAGGAATTCAAATCAATTTTTGATATGAGTTGCCAATTAGAGATAATATAAGAATCCAAGTCAATCTACCTCTTATTTTATCTCCTAATTAGGAGGATTGTTAGGATTGATTCTTTTCTTTGTAAATATATATTCAAAACCATTGTAAAACAAACGATGTACAAAATATGGAGAATATAAAAACTTTATCTAAAAAGCTATATGCATTTCTTCATGGTATTAGAGCAACTCGACCCTACCTGATCTCACCATGGCTAAATGCATTGATTTGACTCTCCCACAATCAATCGGTGAGGACTCTTTAGCAACGGCGATCCTTGAAGATTTGATCACAGCGATGAAGCAACTTTTGACCCAGCATCATGCGTCACCTTCACAAGTTGATTCTTCGACTCCACATATTGCTGTCTAGTTGGACGGCAACAATTATGACTTTTGGTTTCAAGTTGTTGAGATGTACATCTCAGGCAAAGATAAGTTGGGATACATTAATGAGGATCTTCCCCCACCTCATTCAACTGATCCTAGCTTTTGAAAGTTGAAAATCAAGGATTCCACAATGAAAGATGGATAATCAACTCCATAGACCAGACGTTGATTGGCAATTTTATCCAATTCCCACCCATAAAAGCAATTTGGGATTCAATGGTTGCCACATTTTTTTTACGACAACAATGTCTCTTAGGTGTATAATTTGAAGCACTGAGTTCCTCGACTAAAGCAAGCAAGACGCCCTATTGAAAAATGCTATACTGATCTTCAAGGACTCTAGCAAGAGATTGATTTATGTTGTCCGAACCCCATGATGTGTCCCAATGATATCTGACACTACAAATACAGCTATCCAAAAAGATTGTGTCTACACATTCCTTGATGGTCTTGATTATCGACTTGACAAGGTTAGGGTAGATGTCTAACGGATGCAACCGTTTGCTATGGTTGAGCAAGCTTACGCACGTGTCTAGTGGGAGAATGTGCATCAAACTGTGATGTTAACTAACATGGACGCTGTCACTACTGCTGCAATGGTGTTACGTGGAGGAAAGATGGGTTCGCAATTTCTTGAGGACAACCCAGAATCACAAACTCTACAGATGGCCTCCATGGGTGTTGCGATAAGAGGGGGGGAAGTCCAATGCAGGTTCGAAGCACAGGCCACAACTAGCAGAGGGATGCACCCATTGTAGTAATCTTAAACATACCAAGGAGACTTGTTTCAAGTTATATGAGTACCCCGATTAGTGGAAAAAATTTCAAGCCAAGAAAAAAATTGAGACTGCACAAGTAGGAAAAAAGGACAAGCGTCATTGGCAACTAGAGACTCACCTCTCTCCTTAGTTCCATAGGTGAACTCCACCAATACTTCAATCTTGACTTCTGAAGGTAAATATGATTCTATTTGTGTCAATACTCATTAAGGTGAGGGCAATGGGTGGTTGTTGATTCTAGCGCTACCGATCAAATGACACCCAATCTTGGTGACTTCATGTGTCATACAACTCCACATTGACAAAGTATTTATAATACAAATGGCCATAGCTATCCAATGACCAAGGCTGGAAGTGTTGTTCTCACACCTTCTCTCTCCTTATCGCACTCTTTGCTCGTGCCCTCTTTATTTAACCAATTGTTGTATGTTGGGTAGATTACTGATGAATTAAATTGCAGTGTTCTTATGCATCTCAATTTTTGTTTATTTTAGGATATCCTCATGAAGGAGATTATTGGACGTGGTACTAAGAAGGAGGGGCTTTATTACGTGGATGATTTTAACACTAGCAAAGTGAATCACACCCGCGGTCAATCCACTGGTAAAGAGAAAGACATTATGCTCTAGCACTGTTGATTAAGGCACCCATCTTTTGGATATTTGAAGCACTTTTTTCCTAGGTTGTTCAGTAGCTTATTAGATTCTGTATTTCAATGTGAAACATGCATCTTGGCAAAGAGTCATCGTGTTTCTTTTCCATTGAGTTTCAATAAAAAGTATAACACTTTTTTCATTAGTCCACTCTGATGTGTGTGGTGCTTCACCCATTACCAGCCTTTTGGGACTTCGCTGGTTTGTGACTTTCGTGAATGACTGAACATGGATGACATGGTTTTATTTGATGAAGCACAAGGATGAGGTCTCTAATATATTTCATGTGTTCCACGCATGGTTGCAACACAATTTGAGGCGCAACTCCACCTCCTTCGTATTGATAATGGGGGCGAATATGTTAATTAATATCTCACAACTTACTTTCAAGAACATGATCTTATCCATGAGATGTCGTGCACCCAGACCCCCAATAGAACGACGTCATAGAAAGGAAGAACTACCATATTCTTGAGTTAGCGCGGGTTCTCTTGGTGGGTGGTCATGTTCCCAGTCGTTTTTGGGATGCTGCCGTTGTTACTGTAATCCACTTGATGAATTGGATGCCCCTCCTCAAATGTGCTAAAATTTCAGACCCCGCTGCAAGTTCTTTCAAAACATGTTTCTCTTCCTTCGATCTTGACACTTCCTGCTGAAGTGTTTAGGTGTGTAGCTTATGTTCATCTTCACAAGAACCAACAAACCAGGCTTGATCCTTGTGCTGTGCGGTGTGTTTTTGTTGGCTATGGAACCCATCAAAATGGCTATTGTTGCTACGACATTGTCACTAAGAAGACACATGTCACTATGGATGTGACATTTGTTGGGTCCGAATGATTCTACTCAGACACCGATTATCCCTTTTAGGGAGAGATACATCGAGAAAGGGAAAATTCGTCGGAGGGCAGTGTTTTGGTAGGGGTTGGGACTACATTTGACTTAAGGCAGACCCTAATAGTAGTGCCATCAATGGAAAATGCAATGAATCAGACCGTGATAGGCCGATGGCAAGAGTTGCGAAGGAAGATAGTCACATCCCAACAGAAGGTCATCAACAGTTTATACTAGTACAAGGTGCACATACATAGCCTCAAACACAGCCCCCTCTTGAAATTGTCCCCTCTTCAATACCCGACCATTCTCCTAAGAATACTCCTGAGGTAAGATCTCCTAACACACCCGACTCTTATGATGATTTTGATGTGGTTGTTGGATATAAATTACCTAACAAGTACAATCGTGGCAATCCCCCTAGTCGGTACTCACTAGATGTGGAGGAACAGAAATCAAAGTACCCTATTGCAAATTATGTTTCGATAGGGAGATTGTCGGAACCATTGAAGGCGTTCATATCAAATGTTTCTGCAACCCGAGTTCTTGGTGGGATGCAAGAGGCTTTGAGGGATCCTAAGTGGGTTCGGGCAATGAAAGAGGAGATGGAAGCATTTTAGAATAACAAGACTTGAAGACTTGTAAATTACCAAAAGGGAAGAGAGCAATGGGGGTATAAATGAGTTTTCACTATCACATACAAAGCAGATGAGCCCATTGAGAGATACAAGGCGTGGCTAGTAGCGAAAGGATATACGGAGACTTATAGTATAGACTACTAATGTGAAACTTAATATTATGAGAGTTTGGTTATCTCCTACAGTGAATATGGACTAGTCATTGCATCAATTTGATGTGAAGAAATTTTCTTTATAGGGATATGGAGGAAGAAATTTACATGGAAGTTCCACTTAGTTGTTGTTGTGCCACTCAACCTAATGTAGTGTGCAAGCTAGAACACTCATTGTATGGGTTAAAGCAATCACCTTGTACTTGGTTTGGTTGCTTTAGCTTAGCAATTAGAAGATATGGGTATTCTCAAAGTAACTCGGATCATACATTGTTCCTAAGGCGATGTTAAGGAAATGTAACGGCCTTAATCATATATGTGGACAATATGATTATCACAGGGGATGATCATGAAGAGATTTCGAAACTCCAAGAGAAGCTAGCAGAAGAGTTTGAGATAAAGAATCTAGGACGGCTGTAGTATTTTTTGGGTATTGAAGTGGCTAGATTGAAATGAAGCATTTTTTTTGTCTCAAAGAAAATGTGTTGGACTTGTTAGCCGAAATTGGAATGTTGGAATGTAAACCTGTTGACACCCCTATAGTTCAAAATCATAGGCTTGGGAAGTATCCGGATCAAGTGCCAACCAATAAGAATAGATATCAAAGGTTAGTAGGGAGACTGATCTATTTGCCACATACTCACCCTAATATCACATATGTTGTAAACATCATGAGTCAATTTATGCATGCCCCAAGTGAAAATCACATGAATACGATGAGTTAAATTCTATGTTACTTGAAGTCGACTCCAAGAAGAGGTCTATTCTTTGTGAAGAACAGTCATCTTGAGGTAGAGGGATTTACGAATGCGGACTAGGCAGGTAGCATTTTGGATAGGAGGTCTACATCAAGGTATTTCACATTTGTAGGAGGAAACTTGGTTACATGAAGGAGCAAGAAGTGAAAGGTAGTAGCATCGTCTATTGTTGAGGTGGAGTTTTGAGGGTGGCTAAAGGGTCGTATGAGCTACAGTGACTTAAGAGGTTGATGACAGAACTTGATTTCCCATTGAAGTTTGATATGAGATTGTTCAATGATAATAAAGGAGCAATTGATATTTTCCACAATTCAGTTCAACATGATTGAACCAAGCACATTGAGATTGATAAACATTTTGTCAAGCAAAATTTAGAGGCTAAGGTGGTTTGACTTCCTTTTGTTAGGTTTGAAGATCAGTTGGCAAACATACTTACTAAGACTGTGTCAAGCGGGGCCTTTCACAGCTCACTTGTCAAGTTGGTATAAAATATACATTTTCACCCACTTGAGGAGGAGTGTTGGAATGAGTTATCAATTAGAGATAATATAAAATTTAAGTCAATCTTTAGCATGAGCTATCAATTAGAGATAATATAGGAATCCAAGTCAATTAACTGCCTATTTTGTCTCTTGATTAGGAGGACTATTAGGATTGACTTTCTTCTTTGTAGATATATACTCAAAAGCATTGTAAAACAAATGATGTACAAAATACAGAGAATATAAAAACTTTTTCCAAAAAGCTATATGCGTTTCTTCATTTGGCAATTGACTTGAGGTTTGAGATGCTATGTAACATTGCAATGTAATAAGGTTCACAAAAGTGAGGCACTTCTCTTGCATTGATCAACCTAGAGAATTCGAACACTACGTGATGTCGAGACTCAACTTACAACATGTGAGAAGTGATCGTGAGAGAGATGCAACTGTTAAAGTCTCCAATCAGAGGTGTGGTTCAACAGTATATCTCCTCTGTTGCGATGAGACGTTTGCGCAAACATTTGTTCTTTGCAAGATCGGCCAAGCTAGCTCTCGTAGAACTGGAATGCTATATCGTTGAGACACAGAGAGATCTCGGATTATTGAAATGAAAATCACTTAAGTTGGTGTCATTTGTGCCCGCATGTGGAGGCAAATTTTGTGCTTCCTTGTTGTAAAATATAGTCACCAAATGCTCGGATTTAACTTGTATGTGTGGATTACAAGGTATTCCAAAGACCTTCAGATGATTTGACATGCAAGCTCGTGCCCTTAGATTATAAGGAAAAAACCATTGTCATTCATGGCTACTTCTTTTGAACCTCTTATTTTTGGGATTCTAGCACCACAAATTTACCTTTCGATTTCTTTGTGGGTTGGGTCCTTTCATGCAAAGAGAAAAGAGGACTCTTTTATCCAATGATAACTTATTTGGGCCCACTGTGAGAGGTCGCTTTTGTGAGACTTGATGTATATGGTTCGAGTTGATTGTGGCAATTGATAATGTGGATTTCAAAAGAAATCATTTTATTTTCTTTTTATTTGGAAGTGTTCTCTAAAAGGAGACAAAATTAAATTTTGTTTTAGGCTTATTATGGTTGATGATAAACAACCAAATGAAGAGTGCATGAAATTGCAATTACTTAATGAATGTTGAATAACTATGTATAAACTATGAAGGAATGGAAAAGGAAAACAATTAGAGATGACATATCCATAAATACATACTTGGATGGAGAATCTTAATGTTGGAGTGTAGTTATACTTTCCATTGATAGGAAGGCACGGTGTTCTCACTCCTCAATGAACGGGTGGAGATCTGAGGGAGCCGCCTTGGTGGGATTTAGGGAGCAGTGCCTCCGACAACTAGAGGGCTTTTATAATCTTAGCCCTTAATTTATTAATAGTTTGGACTATGGCCTATGAATAGCTACTACTGTTTGTATATAATTTTTTTTCTCTTATAATTGATGGTTGGTAACGAAGAAGCAAGGGTGTTAATTATAATGGAATCCTTTATTGGATGTAACCCTAATTTAAGGGTGAGCTAGGAATAACCTTCTATCCTAATTTTGCTTTCTCACTTTTACTCTCTATTTCGTAGTGTTTGTGCGCCTAATCATAACATATGGTATAAAAGCAAGGTTTGAGATTAGGGTTTCTTGGTGAAGAGAGATTTGAAAAATCGAATCTTGTAAAGATGCGGTTGGTCAATCACGGATTGAAGTAGAGAAGTTTGGAGGAAATGATTTCAAGTCATAAAAATTGAAGATGTAGGCCTTGCTTATAAACAAAGATTTGTGCTATGTGATCAAAGATGATAAACCTAAGGAGAGTCCTAAGGAGAAGACAAAGGAGTTGACATCCACTGAATTGAAGGCGTGGACCAGAAGCGATCGAATGGTGCGAAGCCTAATTTGGCTATTTTTGCTGATAATGTCCTAGTGAACATGACCTCTAAGAAGATGATGAAGGATCCGTGGACGAAGCTAGGAAGCCTTAATCAAAGCATTTCGCTCATGAACAGATTATTTTCTAAGGAAGTGACTGTGCAACCTTCGAATGAGTAAATGGTATTTCTTTTCTTTACATTTAAACGAGTTTAATATTATTTGTAGGCAAGTTGCATCTATTGATGTTAATTTTGATGAGTAAAACAAAACATGTACCTTGTTGAATTCATTGCCAAATTCATAGGAATATATAATTGTTTCAATTGCACTATCATTTGAGATCGTCGTAGTTCCTCTATTATCTAAGGAAACAAGGATAACAAGTTCTAATAGTACAACAAATGAGGCTTTTTCGCAAGAGGAAGGAATGATAAATTATCCAAATTCATATTTGGTGGCAAGGATAAGTCTAGAGGAAGATCTAAAATCAAAGGTTGATCAAAAGTAACGTGTTGAAAGTGCAAAGAGGATGGACACTTGAAGAAGGAATGCAGAAGCAAAAGTGTAAGTTTAGAGAAGTAAGATGAGGGACCATCCTCTAATACAGCGATGGATGATAATAGCAATATGGGAGACGTGTATCTCATCTGCAATTCATTTAAAGGTGACCACATAGATAATTGATACTGAAGTGTCTTTCAAAATAATGCCTTCCATTAATTGGTTCTGTCATTATCAGCCACATTAGAGAGGTACAGTGCATATGGAAGATAACACAACACTTGGTATTTTTGGTCGCTGAAAGTGAAAGCTGAACACCTGGTACTTTTTCAAATTTGCGATTTTCCCCCAAAGCAAATGGTGCGCTAGTATCACTCTCCGTGTTATGGGTGCAAAGAGAAATCTTAAAGATTATTCCGTGATAGTGCCCAGCAATTATGAAAAGTATTTTTACAAAGCTCTAATTTACTAAACTTTAAAAACAAAAGAAGCTTACGACGAGAAAACCTTGATAATCCATATATTCTTATTGTTACATTCATGGAATCTCCAGTATAGATTCGCTTCTTTTGTTTTTTTAAATTTTCCAAGAACATGTGAGGGATCAAAAACAAGAATATATGATTGTCTATGTCATTATCCCTTTAAAAATTTCTAGAGACTATATTGTATATCAAATTAATGTTCAGATACTATTTATATTATTACCCATTTTAAAAAAAAGTACAAACAACTACACTAAAAAAAAACGAAAAATAACACAAATGGTCTATAACTATGATTCAATATGTAATGTAACCCTTTTTTTTACATGTTTAATTTAATACCTAAATTACACGAAAATGTTCAATATTATCCTTCCACAAATTCAAGTCTAGAAATAACATTGAATATTATCATGAAAGTTCGGGGACAAGATTACATATGAAATCACAATTTGAAAACTATACTGAATAAATGAAAAATTCATAGGTAACATTATATATTGGGTTTTTACCCCCTGTATATATTATTACATATATTTATAATTATATATGCGAACCAAATCGAATACGAAATGAAATACCTAAAAATGAGGTTCAAAGAAAATAGATACGTTATATGTACGTAACTTAGGCTTACGGGCCATTTGTGTAATTATTAAAAAAAAAAAACTTTTTTTCCTTAAAAGAAGAAAGTCAAAGACTAGAGGAAACGAGCTGGTCTCTGTCCTCCAAAGAGTGCACGTCTACACAAGCCCGTTGAAACCGTTGGATTCACCGCCGCCGACCGTTGCGACGGCGGATCTCGATCCACGCGGTCCCCGTCCCATCTCCAAGGAAACGCCACGGCGCTCATCAGTTCCCCCCCATCTTCCACAACCAGGAAGCCGAAGAGAACTGAAGCGATGTCGTTTTGCTCGTTCCTTTCGTCACCCGCGCACGCCTTCTCTCCCTTCTCCAATGGCGACCGCAGGCACCCGGCGGCCGTCTCCGCGAGGCCGCGCTTCAGGGCCTCCGCCGCCGACGTTCCCGACTTCCTCTCCGCCGACTGGTACTGTTTCTGCAGAAATCCCGCCTGACGTTGTTTTATGGTGCAAAGGGTCTGTGATCCTCGGCTTTTTCCTTACGAATTATATGGGGTTGGACTTGTTGCGGAGAGTTTGTTAGTTCTTGCTCTTTCTTGATTTGAAATTGGAGGGTGGTGGATTGGCAATCAGATAGTTGCTTAGCTGGATGAATATGATGGGTTGTTTTCTGGGCTTTGCTCGAGCTTGGTTTAGTGATTCAAGAAACGATATAGCATCTGAATTTAGGTTCAGGGCGCATGTTCATTCGGTTATGCACACCTTCGTGTGCCAAAGATTTGTGTTTGGATCACCAATTCTAGTTTTGGCTTGCACCTTATGTAGTCTATGAATCAGTACTTGTTTGGTGGGGTTCTGCTCAATGTTCTACTTCATGACCGTGAATTTTGTCCCGCTAGGGGCGACAATTGGTGTTCACCTGTTGGATTCCGGTTATTACTTCATGTGTTTGCAAAATGTTATGGTTGTTGTTGAATGTGCTAAATAATTGGTTTATTGTGAGTTTATATGTTATTTCCAAGTTCTCCATATCTGCTAGGTAAAGGTGTCAGTTCATGTAAAATATTGCCAGACCTGGTATGGGAGGGAAGCTATTTCTGGCCCCCTCCATTTCCTCTTATTTGGTGAAAGGAAACATGAATGCAGACATCAGGAAATTTTTTCCTCCATTTCCTCGATCAACATTCTTTGAAATTTAAGTGCCAATAGAGCAGATACTTCCTGTTTGTTCTCCTCCTCGGTTAGTATGCCTTCACTAACAGGAAAAGAAAAAGGATAGAAAGAGAAGTAGAAGGGGCTAGAAGCTTCCCTGGCTTCAGTTTGCAATGAGTTGGAACCCCACTAGAACATCCAAGAGAGGCAGTTTTCTTGCTCGCATCTATGCACATGTACATGTGCATCAGCATAGGGGAGTGAAAGTAGTCAATGGTCCTCTACTATATTGTATTTCTTTAAGCTCAAACGTTGACCCAGATTATCCAATGACTCTTTTGTGTTGAAAGGTAGAATGGATATGTGCATTTCATTGATTTGGGATTGTTTTGGATTGCAGGCTCGAATCTCGGAAGAAGAGACCTTTTGGGCCGAGACTAAATGTAATGTCTTATACTTAACAGAGAAATTTTCCTCTGCAAACTACATAATGTAGAGACACTTGTTCAGTGTACATCAATCAAGATTAGATTCTTCTTGTAGTTTAGTGCAGAGGAAGCTGTGCAGCACCAGCTTGATGCGTTGAAGTACAATGACCAACCCCGACAAGATTATGGCATTGAGGTTATGTACAGGGTAAGCTACTTCTCATAACTCATAGATTGGTTTCACATCAAAGTGGTAGGTTATCTGACGAGTGATTTCTTGTTGCCTCAGTTTGCTGGTTTTGATCCTTTTGAGAGGTCGCCTTATTTTGGACCCTTCTTCGATCTAGGGCAGGTGAGTATGCATAAAGTCCTAAATTGGTCCCAATAAATCTTCATTACTTATTGTAGAAATTTTAAGTTCATGCTTTTCCCTCTTTGAAAGTTATCTGGGAAGTCAAAGGACGCCATTCTCTGACCATTCTTGTATAAAATGTGCAATGCTGAAAAAATGCGTCATGCGATTGGTCAAATGCCGCTTCTGGTCTGGTGCATGTTGGTTCTTCAAGCATTAAGAAGCTTTCCGTTTTGCAGATTGTGAAACTGAATTTCTCCACTAATGCTATGAAATGGCCTTCTATCATCAAGTGACAATGTACTTTTCATCAAAGCAATAATGTTTTTGAGATATTTAAGGTTTCGCACTGACCCCTTTTGATGTTCGCCCTTTTCAGTTTGAGCGGTTTAGGCGTATCTTTCACCATTCCACTTACCGAGTTCTACTCGGTCACAAAGACAGGAAGATCTTGAGCAGCCTATTGGTGAAAGAGGTACACATGTTCTTTCAGTAAAAATGTGCAAGTAGGGTCAGTAAATGAACTGGCTGTATATTTCTCACCGGGCTATTGTAGATTCTTCCTTGCTTCAGTTTTTACAGTTTTACTACCATGTTCTGTCTTGACTAACAATCAATTTCTTTCATATCTGCGTTGCAGAATCGATTTAAGCAGCGGGTTTGGATACAAGGATCACGCCCTGAAGAGGAAGAAACATTTGAATTTACTTTGGTTCAGGTGTGCTCACATAACCTATGCTGGTCCAAAAATTGTTGCTTCTTTGCGGAATTCTTGGTGTGTGCTGATGGCGACTCCCATATGCTGAATCTTTTATTTCATAAGTCAAGTGGTGTTCAGATAGATTCTCTGTTTATCGTGGGCAAAACACACAAACTAGTTTCTGTAGGTCCTCATCTTGAAGCATGCCAATGGAACCATCTGCATTTCCAATGAGTACTCTGCCTTCGGAGGATCATTGACATCTCTTGTTGGATTTGCCTATTATTTCTTTTTGGCCTGTTATCAGATTTGCATAGTAGCTCTTTCCTTGTGCTGCTAAATACTTGCTAATCAGAGGCTTGCTCAATTCTATAGGGCACGCTTATGGTTGTTGGAATGTTTGGTCCTTCGGTCAAATTAGTAATCTGCTTACTCTTTGCTGCTCTAAACTTGCAGAGGGTTGGTGGTTCTTGGGACGGTTATTGGCTGACAGAGTCTCTGCTTCACGATGGAGACACCTTCTCTGGTGGTTTGGCTTACTGAATGGTGTGTGCCTCCTGCGATGTCTACATAAACTACATATAAGCATGACTCCAAGATAACACATGGACGGTATCTCAGCCTTCATAATATGTACATAATACATAGGTAATAAAAATGAAGTTCAATGTCAGAGATGCTTCTGCCGTGGTTGATTGTAGACAAAAACCTTCAATTAGTGGTGATGCTAGCTTTTGCTTTCAATTGGGAGTGCAGACTTCTCATGAACTTTGATTGCTACTTGTTAACTCTGGTCCTACCAGTTTGCTTTCACTTAATCTTTCTCTAAGGCCGCATCTTCGGTTGAATACCCAAGGTCCTTGTCTTTGAAAATAAAGTCAATATGCTTTTGCCTTTTTCTGGTTTTCTTCATTCACATTGTTATCATTTATCGAATCTCCCGCGCACCCGGCTAAAAACCCATTGGAAGTAAAATCCATTCTTACAACTTATGAATAGATTGGGGAAAAAGGAAGAAAGGTTAGCCTCTTTATGATTCATCGAGAAATGTTCGGTCAATTGTTGCCCCATCAGATAAACCAACGGCAATTATCCTAGCAGAAAGGACAATAATGCATATTACCGCCAGAAGTGGATTCCACATGGAAACTTAACAGAGGCCCTTCAATTTGAAGATCTTGCGCCCATTAAGGTGGAAATTCAGAACAATTTAAGCAAGTACATGCCATTCTTTGATGGATCACATTTGCTCATCATCTTCAGGAAGTCTTTACCAGCATCGAATAAAATGATACGACGACAGTTGAAAGAAGAAAGGAAAAAGCAGCTTATGGAGGTGGCGGGTCCATCCAAGCTTCAGGACAGCTATCCATCTAATAGCACAAGATAGTCACAAAGAGATAAAAGAACCAGCTACTAGATTCAAAAGGCCAGATCCTCATTACAAGAATGCTTTGCTCATTCGAACCGAGGTTGAACAACGTAACAAAGTTGAAAGTTCCGTGTTTCCCAAACAAAGTTGCATCTTTCAAGGCTGCTCTTCATGTAATAGAGAGTAACTAGTTTTCTCTTCGTAGCCAAAAAGAAAAAAGAAAAGTTACAAGAGTAACACATGTTTATCAGCAATGCATCAGATGTAACTTAAAAGTTTGAGTAATTGAATCAAGAATATGGAGAGAGAGAGAAAGAGAGAGAGTCCCCAATGACACTGTTGTAAACTAATATGGCACACTGACGAAGATCTCCCAACTTCAAGAACCAACCAATACGCGAATGTCATTTCTTTGCTTGGGGCTGAGAAACAAACTTGGTGAGGACATAGCAGTCTGGTGGGCTAATGTTCGTGTAATAATTGTGGATTGTCTCTGTAATTTCAAATCCAAACTTCTTATAGAAGTTGATGGCATCCTCATTGTTAGTCTGCACGTGCAAGTAGATCTCTGAAATGTTCTGCTTGGCACAAAGATCAAGAACATGATTCAACAACCTAGTACCTGCAGAAGATCAAGCTAATTAGATCAGCAGAGGCCACATAAAGTGTTTTGACAGGTTGCAGAACAGAAAGGATCAAACAGGAAAACTAATGTATGTCTAAGATCAAAGAACAGACACCAAAATAACCAAAGAAGCAAGTGAACCGATTCTGACTCTAAAAACCATGGTGAAGCAAGTGCCCAACAGGCTGACAAGCAAGAAACATCTCAACCTCAATCACCAAGCACCAATCCAGAGCTCCACTTAACATTCCCACAAGTCCTGATCCTCTCTCTATATGTGTTCCCTTTCTCGATCACCCCAGCCATGCTAACTCGTTCATGTCCCCAAAGAAAATGTTCTCTCGTGATGCTAAATACGGTGAGAGAGACTTACCGACCCCTAGCCCACGATATGGCGCTAAAACACCCAGCGTCATTATGTACACACAGATTGCCCCGCCTTCCTTCTTCTCAAGTCGGCAAGCAATTGATCCAACACAAATGTCATTGTAATATGCTGTAAAATTTCAAAGCAAACAAGTTAGATGTTAGTTAACATAGCTGCTCTTGTAGGTAAGCTACTAGTTCAGGATAAGCAGAGAATGAGAGAGAGGATTTGAAAGCAAAATTTAAGAGAAGCACAACCGCATTCTTCTGAGTGAGATGTCCTATGGCTATGCTAAGCTAGCTTCTTGTGAAAAATACACTGACAGAAAGGTATGCCATGCCAGCTATTAAAGCATTTCAATTTGTCAAAATGTTGAAAGGTAAAAATAAAAAATTTGAGGAAATAATCATTTCATAATAGTTAGACTGTTAGTCCTACATCAGATATCTAAATTTGAGATGAAAAAGATCATCACTCAATTGACTATATTCTTATCCTCAATGAATATGGAAGATACTGCAATCCAGTTTTCAGTTATATTTTTCCTCAAGTATCATGAATAAATGAGGCACAAAAGATGTTTGACGATAGTCATGGACAAATGTCTTTTTCTCCAAGCATGTAGGATCTGAATTTGAATCAATACTATCTTGGAAGGAAAAAATTTATAACATAAAAATCCAAGGCCTAAGTTGAAACACATAAAATGGTCAAAAAAAGACTCTGTGTTTCGGTTTGGAAAACCTAATGAATTGTTCAGCAAAACATGGACATCATCTGCATGTATGTCATAGAATTTGAAGGAACTTCTACATCATACAAGATATTGAGAACATACTCCTATGCAAAATACTGATCAGTCCACCAGGTCTAATGGATCAAAAGTAATCACCGCAAGATCGTCATACCAAGTCAGAAAAGAACATGCTAACCCAAATATGGAAAACATCAACATACAGTAACCAAGTTAACCAAAGATGTTGAGTTGATGAGCAGAGTATACCAATAACCGAACAAGCTTATGATGCAACATAACCACCAGAACATAGCAAATATGGCTATTCAGATAGAAGGAACAAATCTCGCACGGAATGAAAAAACTAATGCCTCTCTCAATACAAAGAGTATCTTAGAGCTTGAAAGCAGAAACAAACCAAATCAAAAGTATATGCACCATGAGTAAAGAAAAGAATGAGCCATGTCTAATTAGGTATAATAGGCTTCAATAGAAGTGGTAAATCCAAACTCAGATAAATCCCAGCTGACAGCATAAAACGCAATAATCCCAGATAGGTTCTTTACCTAAAATGGGCATTCGTAAACAAGACTAATATAAAAGTTGAACAAGTAAATATTCAAACAAAACACAAGTGACACTCAACAGCCAATATACATGTGTGTCGGAGGTTTCTCCAAGTTCAGATACCACAAACACACTTGAGGTTACAAAAGCGAGTGTTGAAAATGCAAAATCAGGAAAAGCAAAAGTGGGGAACAATAAGAATGATCAAGACACAGAAGCAAAACCACGACCATCCAAAAAGACATCAATCCAACGGGCTAGATTACGGAACATAAAGCAGCACAACAATAAAACACGAAATGCGAATATCCCATAGGCACGGTCACTGGAATGTACTATACCGGCCATGGAATATGCGCTTGCACATCCTTTCCCTCCTAACACAATCTACCGGGACATAGGAAGTGGAAGGGAAGCTACAATTCCACAATCCAAACGAAAATCCACCCCCTACCCATTTGAACATAACTCCATCACATATTATATTTCAAAAGAGGACAGACGAGAAACATCCCAAAGTCGCCCGCAAGCTCGAATTCGTCACGGGCACTCCCACCTGTCTCGTTTTCCCTCTCGCGGCTCAGCACTTCCCCGCTCTTCAAGGAAACAAACCCATCAAAATCCAGACCAAAAGCAGGCCAAACAAGAACCCAGAACCCAGAATGCAATCGATTCAAGAAAAACCCTCCGAACGACCAGAAAGGAGATTGGGAGCGCGAAAGAGCGAGAACCCAGAAAAGTTAGGGAGCGAGAGAGCAGGGAGAGAGAGAGTAAAAGACCTAGCTTGGTGAAATCGCCGGAGGCGAGGGCGTCGGCGTAGTACTTGTCGTTGTAGCGGACGGGGAAGAGGGCGGTGTTGAGCTTCTTGAGCTGCATCACGTTCTTGTCCCGGACGCCGTCCAGCGAGATCGACGCCTCCCGGCCCGCCCCCATTTCTCCTCCTCCTTCCTAATCGCTTCTAGATTCACCCACAACACAGAGAGAAGAGAGAGAAAGAAGAGGAGTGGTGGGTCGTGTGCGTGTTTGGTTACAGTGAAGTTTGAAAATGGGGAAACGAGAGGGGTGGGGGGCGGCTATATTCGCAGCGGCAGAAGCAACAGCAGAGGCAGAGAGAGAGAGAGAGAATGAGTGTTCTTTTTTGCTGCCAATACGACACGTGTAGACGACGACGTTTTCGTTTGTTCCTGTCATGAAAACGACGACGTTGTCCGAACGGTCGATTGTCGCTGTCATTTGCGTTATATAAATCTCGTCTTTCTTGACCCTCTGTATCGCATGATGTATCCATAGTATAAAATACTTTCCGTAGAGAGAAAAAGAAAAAGGGCATTTATTGGATTAAGGAAGTAAAACTTGGACACGTCTTTCTCTTGTTAAGAACCCTGGCTTGTCTAAAAAGAAAAAATAATCTTACAAAGCGTAGAATTTTAAAACAAGAACATTGAAAAAGTTGATCTGGAGAGGAGATGATCCGAGACATGGCCAAGAGTAAAGTTAAAAATGCAATTGTTGACTTTTGAGAAGAAATAAAGAGGCTCCCATTACGCTTGACGAAGTCTTGTATCCAATCGTCGATCGAGTAGTTGCTATTTTCACATAAGTCTGTTACTCTTGTGACTGGTCATAGAAAATTGGTGGCGATGTGGATTGAACTCTGCACCTCAAGCTTGCCAAGGCGAGAGACTCGATTGCTTAAATATCGTGCGAACCTAATGAAATATTTTTTTTTTTTTTCTCTTGAGCTCTTTGAAAGAATGAGCTCTCCACTCGGTAGTTGGGGTCTTTGGCTTTTCCAAATTAAGTATAAGAAAAGAAATTCACCAACACCTCGAGCTAATGAGCTCGTTGGATGGGCTATACCTAAAAGTCTATGTCAAGGCTCGTGATATAAGAAAAAGGGTTAAATGAAAACTCATCGGTTCGAGTTTTTAAAGTTTTGCAATTTTGATGCTTGACTTTTATTTTGTTCAGTCAAATCCTCTGATCGTGTATTTAGATCCTTTTAAGTTTTCAATGTACTTCATGAATGATTAGGCCAAGGCCCACGTAGGCCCACTTGTTCCCTTTTTTTTATGGAAAATATTATTTGGTAACCTTGGCCTTTGACTTTTATGAGAAAATATTCTGTGGTACGAGCGCACCACGTCATATCCTCTAATCATTTGGATTTATGTAGTTAGATTCTTTAAGTTTTCAATGTACTTCATAAAATACTAGGCCAAGGCCCACATAGGCCCGCCTATTCCCTTTTTTTGTTGAAAATATTGTTTGGTAACCTTGGCCTTTGACTTTTATGAGAAAATATTTAGTGATATGTGTGCATCTGGTCATCCGCTGACGTGGTGCGCACATACCACTCAAATATCGACACGTATCCTATGGGGGATCTGCTGGAAAATGGAAGGACTAGCTCAACTCGACTAGACTCACTGGCAGAAGAAAAGACAAGTTAACAGTTAATAAATGTGTCATGCTCCCACCCAAAAAAATTTCTCTCTCCTCAATTGAATTTTCCGTAACTCTCTCTCTCTCTCTCTCCTCAAAGAACAAACAAAGAACGACCGTGATCTATGTTTCCTTCTTCGCGCATCCCAACCCCTCGGCTTCAACTCCGCCTCCCCGAAAGACTCGCCAGTCATCTACCTCTAACACGTCAAAGCCTCACCAATCGCAATCAAGTCCTGACCCCCTCTGCCTCCACCTGTTCATGTGAAGATCAAGCATAAGGTTTGTGCCCGTGTTGGTCTCTCAGCAACTTCTATACCTCCATCCAATTGCATCCCTCTGACGAACGTGTCATCAGCTCCAACTTTGAGCCGCCATGAGGTCTTTGGCTCTATGTCCTCGAGGTTGATGGTTGGGACTTGAGGGCCTCATGCTTCTTCTCCTCCTCTGCCTCTCCAAAAGCATGGCCGGCCATCTGCCATTGGCACATCACCTCTCGAGAGCCCTGTCGATTGCAACTGGGTCCCAAGCCCCCTCTGCCTCCTAATCGCAAGGTCCCGAGCCCCCTTTGTCTCCACCTCCACCTCCACCTTCAATCGTTTCCAACACGAAGATCGAGCAAAAGGTTTGTGCTCGCATCTCGGTCTCTCGGCAAATTTTGGGCCTTGGTCTAATTGCATCCTTTCGACGAAGGTGTCATCAGCTTTGACTCCGAGCTGCCATGAGGTCTTTGGACTCTATGTCCTCGAGGTCAATGGTTGGGACTTGAGAGCCTCGTGCTTCTTCTCCTCATTTGCCTCCCCAAAAGCATCGCCGATCATATGCTACTGGCACATCGCCCCCCTGAGAGCCTCGCCAGTCGCAGCTGTGTCCCGAGCCCCCTACACCTCCCCAATCGCAACTAGGTCCTGAGCCGCCTTTGCCTCTGGTTGTTTCCAACGAGGAGATCGAGCACAAGGTTTGTGCTGGCATTGGTCTCTCGGCAACTTTGAGGCTCCATCCCATTGCATCCCTTCGACGAACACGTCATCACGCCTCGCGTTGCCCCCTTTGATTCTCTCTATTATCTCCTCCAAGAGCCCCACCGAGTCGCAGCTGGCAAATGCACGCCAGGTCCTAAATCTTTTCTCCTTGCTAAGGCTTCGTCACTAGATCTCTTCTAACGTTATCTCGAATCATTCACCACATCCTTGTCTTCTTATAGCTTCGAAAGGTTGGGCCCTCTCTCTCTATGAAACCTCGTCGATTTGAGTAATAACAGCTCTATTATGTTGAAAGATTATGTTATGATGGATTGAATTGATAGCAGTATCAAATCCTAGGTTTGTTGAATTTGTCGGAAGTAGGAAATGAGTTCGGTAGGACTACAATGAATGAAAATACTACTTGTGCAATCATGATTATATTGCTTTGCCCAGTAAAGTTTCGAGGGAAGTCGCCATAAACTGGTTGGAATAGCTTAGTTAGAAGACCTTTTAGTGATTTGGCCCTAACCTTTTGCTGTAGAATTTGATAGCAGATATGCGTAACTTGATATGAACAATTGCCATAAAAAACATGGAGACTAGATACTTAGCCGAACAATTATTTTGGTGTTGGTGAAGTTTTATGTGATGCATCCTTCAATATATATTATGAGCTTGGAGTGCGTATTGTTTTTTGCTTGAATGTGATCTGGATGCTCATTCTTCAAACTTTTGCAAGACCTTTCAAGTATGGATCCAAAGGTGCATATATTTTTAGCCAAGTTCTACTCCATGGAGATTAAATGCATTGAAAGTAAGAACCTTCTGTTACGTTGTACTATTGGCAAATTGAAGCAACCTTGTTGACACACCTCTCATTTAACTTTTATTTCATTCGTATGCTATGTGGATGAAAAATAGCACTTACATTAGCATATGTTAGCATAAACTAAAGCTATTGTTCACTATTATTGGGATGGACATAAGGTAAACTGGTTACTACATATTTTGTCAATTTTTAAAGATGAGCAATCCACATCTACTTAATCAAATGTTATATTATTGCAGGGTGAATCCTCAAGAGAATAGACACCATATCTGCCAACAAGCGCATTGTATTCACTTATGAGCAAGTATAGGTTGATATCTTTTAGTATAATTCATCCAGATTTCGACTTTGTTTTTTATATCCTTTGCTGAATGTTTTATTTGATTCTCTTGAAAATATATTTCGAATGAGTCTTCATTATGATTGTCATACTTTTGACAAACTATTGCAGTGTTTTGAAGGCTGTTTGCTGACTCCTTTTCCAGTCACATGTTTACATCACTAATTATAGTTGATTATGTTCAAAAAATTGATGACTTATTCATTATATTTGGTTCCAATGTTTAATGCACCTATACCATTATCCTGATATATGGCATGATTACGCGACATGACATGCAAAAAGTGGTTCCATGGAGGTTGCTATTAAAGTATTCCAGCGAGCATTAAAGGCTCTCCGTGGTAAACTTGATTATGATGATGATGATGACAAAAAGTGCCCACAACTTTATTACTATTCCCGAGAATTGACAAGGATCTGCTTCGATAACAATAGAAAGCAAAGCCAAGACAATTATAAGATGGCCCAATTTAAAGTTTTCACATTGTTAAAAGTTGAAAACACCCTTCATGTTCCTTTTGATGTTTGGCTTGCAGTTGAGGTTTTCTTCACCTCTCAAATGCATACAGAAGTTTAAGATTATTATCTACACATTTTGTTAACAAAATCTGAGTTACTGAGCTATGTGTATGCCGAGCAAGAGGAATCCCGTGGAGCAATTCAATTTAGATCATGAATATTATTTCGTTTTTTGAAGGTTCATATTTTTCTTTGTCATTTGGCCTTTAAGCCTAGTTTATCACTTTCAAACAAAAGGCTGAGTGATCATTACAAAGTTAGTTATGGAGGTATATGGCCTAATTCAGCTCAGAATGTAGTTCTCTCTATGGAGTAAAGTTTGCTTGATGATTGTATGAGCTTCATATCAATTGATTAATTATGATTATAGATGAGATATCAACTAAGTTAAAATATAGATTTTATTTTAATGTGATTATGTCTAGATCTTTGATTAGATTTTATGCTTGATTATAGTTTCATGTCAAACTATTGCAATGTAATATTATATCCCCATCTACTAATTGACAGGTTTACTACAAGACTAGGGGTTTACTATTATGTCCAAGTACTCATTATTTTATTTTTTATTTTTTTTTTGGTATCCGTCTCGAACCTCTATGGAGGACCCACCACCCCGGCACCCCCACTTATGTCCATGGATAATCCCTTGCTCACATTTTTTGTACTCATTATTGATCTTCAAAGCATTGCAATGTACATTTTTTCTGGAATATGTTAGGTAATTTCATAATTTTTTGTCTCTCTACTTCATAGTCTAACCTTTGAATGCAATCAGTTGAGCCCTTTATGATGGACTCCTCCTTTCAGAGTTCAACTAGAATACATGTGGATAAATGGATTTTAGAGTTGCCATTTAAGCCTTTCTAGAAAATGTCTAAAATGTTTCACAATTTCTAATTTGACTCCGGTTTCTATATATACTTGACAATGCTTATCTACTGCTAAATAGGTTCTCAAAACATAGGAAACAAGACTGTGAAACAAGAAAGGGAAGAGATTCTCATGAAGGTCGCATCCCCTCTTGATCATGAAGATTAATGTGCACTTGACTTTGCACATATGTCATAGAAGAGATTAATGCCTTGTTTTACTCAATTTTGTGATTGTTTATAAGTGCCAATGCTCCAATCTAGGCAATGATTACCTTACAAGATATTCTTCCAACAATTATTGAATGCTATTCAATACTTTTGAAATATGAATATAGTAGCTTACCCCTCCTAGTTTGTCATGGTTGATTTGCAATTGGTATTATTTTGTCCATGTAATACTTTCCCTACTTATTATTGGTCTTCCAAGCATTACAAGGTATAATTTTGAATCAATGGATCTCGTTTTACATGCCCTGCACCTTATATTTTTTTCTAGTTGGTATTGGCTATTTTAATGCATTTTGAATCAATAGATCTCGTTTTATTTTGGTTGTCTTTACAGGAGCTTCCATGTAACATAACAACTTTTATTTGCAAATGGCTCTGTGCAATTTCTTATAGTTGCTTTGGAGAGACAAGATTTGATAATGCTGCGTTGGCATAAAAAATTTTCATCATGCTCATTGCTTTAGTACTCTGTTATAGGGTAAACACAAAAGCCTTGATTTTTTATGATTGCGGTTGTTATTGTTGTTGATGCATAAGTTTCAAATAAAAAAACCTCGAGAATTTGTGTTTACCTTTGTTCTTGGAGTGCACCCAACCTTTTCAACAATCTAGTTCCTATGTTTCCCTATTCTTCGTAAGGTTGAATAGTGCTCATGTTGTTAGCAATTTACACTAATAATTGTTACTTCTATTTTTATTTTGTTTTTAAGTTTAGTTATTATTTACTAATGGATAATTGTTGTTTTGTTACCAAAATATGTTGGCCAGAAGGTTTTTGCATGAGGGAAATGATTATGAGGTTATAACTATGAAGAACCCAATGTCGGTGGACACCAAAACTCTTGTTTGACATTCACTTCCTAAAAAGTCGCACTATTCTCGAGCAAAATGGGTATGACTTCATCATTTTAAAATTAAATTTGTATTTACATCATTTTTTTTATTTAAATGATTAGACTTTTTCCTCAAATTGTATAGGCTTCAAAGGATAACATCATCGCACCCAATGTTAATGAAGAATTTGAATTCAGAATTGGTATGGTGTTTACTAATGAGAATTAAGCCTATAATACATACAATACATACAATACATATGTAATTTGTAAAGGATTTTGAATGCGAAAAGGACAAAAAGCGAACGATAATAAAGAAGTACTGCAAAGATGCACATTTGTATGTAATTGTGAGGGGCATTCTTCACCATTCCCACCTCATGAACAAAGAAATGTTTATAGGATAGTGAAGAGAACCGGATATCAAGCTTGCATTAAATTTAAAATCGAAAATAGAGTCTAGGAAGTTACCAAGTTTGAGATATTCATAATCATCCTTTCATTGATGATAAATTAAAACACATTATATGTTCATATCGACACATTACGGATACTAGTAAAGGTATTTTGACTTCTATAACTAGGGCTGGTATAAGAGCTATAAAAGCATATTCCTATCTTTATGATGAAGCGGGTGGGCCAAATAACATTGGCTTTATATTACGTGATTAACAAAATTTCTTACAATAAAAAAAATGAATCTAATTAGTGCAGATGATTGTCAAAGCTTCATCAATCATTTTAATTGCTTACAATCAAATGAAAACAATTTTCTTACACATTTCAATTAGATGAGGAATAAAGACTGACCGGTGTTTTTTGGTCTGCTGGTATATCTAAGTTAGACTATGATAGTTTTGGAATGTGGTAATATTTGATATTACTTACTGTACAAATAAATACAATATGATACCACCGCCTGCGATGGCCGCGGTGGTTAAGGCTTGGTACCACATCCGTAGGTGGAAGGGTTCGAGACTCCGCGTCCGCGTTGCTTCAATGCAAAACGCGCGATTCACCTGTGGCTGGGTTTGTGGTGGTAGCCCAGTCCACCCCAGGGTTTACTCTCTGCTGCGAAGTGGCGCACGGAAGTTCCCTAGGTCACCAAAATAAATAAATACAATATGATATGTGCGCATTTTGTTAGCTTGAATCATTACTGGAAAAATGTTCTATTTGATTGTGTATTTTGATGGATAAAACTATTACTTCTTTTTTTGTTTGGGCATTTCAATTCTTTTTGGAGACAATGGGTAATAAAGCACCTAAAACTATTTTTACTAATCAAGATCATGCTATGGCAAATGCCATTAGAACCATTTTCCTGGATTTTGATCATCGTTTATGTATATGGCATATTGGGAAAAATGTTATGCATCATATTGCACATCTTATTAGAAAGTCAAGTTTTTATGATAAATATTGGCACAAGTTTCTATATCATTGTAAATCTGAAATTGAAATTGAGACCACTTGCAAAGCTATGTCAAGAGTGGGGTTTAGGTGAGAACAAGTGGTTGGATAATCTATATCGTTTGTATCATAAATGATGTCCTACATTTAGCCGTGATTTTTTTTTCTATAGGAATTAGATCTACACAAAGAAGTGAGAGTACAAATAATGTATTTCAAGATATGACATGTAAGACGATAACTTTATCTGAATTTGTCAGTTATTATAAGAAGTAAGCTAAAAAAATGTACAACACTGAAATTATTGATAATTTTGAGTGTGCTCGAGGAAAGCCATATATTATGGTTGAAAATAGTGGAATTTTGCAACATGTTGCAAATTATATACTCATGTCGTTTATAGGAATTTTCAAGCTGAGTTCTTGCATGTTTTATCTGAACATATTTTTCAATCAGAAATTGATGGGCCTTTACACACTTATATCGTGGGAGTCGGAAGTAGTGAACGGAAAGATATTGTGCATTTTAGTCCGAGTGATTCAACCATTTCATGTAGCTGCAAGTTATTTGAAATGCAAAGATGGTTATGTAGGCATGCTTTATGCATCTTGACAAATGTTACAAATGTTATAAATGTTACAAGCATTCCATTGTAATATATTTTGAAGAGGTGGACAAAAGTTGCAAAACAATGGACTTATTGTGAAGATGTCACACAAAACTCTCATGATGCGATTAAATCAAAGACATTGCGTTTGAAGAGGTTGATGTGGTTAGCTTTCAGGTCGATATTGTTAGCTTTCAGTTCCGACTTCTTGGAGTCAAAGCCTTTGTTGCCGCTCTTCTTTTCCTTCTTGTGCTTCTTGTTTGACGTCAGAGACTCGAAGCTGCCGTCGGCCTCAAGTTGGACCTTCACCTTCATCTTCTTCTCTTTGCTCTTGCTTTTGGAGTTCTTTGGGGATTGAGCTTAATCGGACACAATTATCGAAGGCATCGATGAAGCTGTTGGGAACAACGAGAGGAGTTTAGGGGACGGGAAGGGAGGGAGGGGGTGGTTTTGTCCTTTCTTCTCTTCTCCTCCCATGCTTGATCTCCACGTTGTAAACAATCGAAGGTAGAGGCAAAGGGGGCTCGAGACCCAGCTGCAATCGACAGGGCTTTCAGGGGGCGATATGCCAACAGCATATGACTAACGATGCTTTTACGGAGGCGGAGAAGGAGTAGAAGCACAAGGCCCTTAGGTCCCGACCATAGACCTCAAGGACAGAGTCCAAAGACCTCGTGGCGGCTCGAAGTTAGAGTTGATGATGCGTTCGTCAAAGGGATGCAATCGGACGAAGGTCCAGAAGTTGTCGAGAGACCAACACGAGCACAAACCTTATGCTTGATCTCCATAGGAATAGTCGGAGGCAAAGGGGGTCGAGACCCGACTGCGGCTGGTGAGGTTCTTGGAGGAGGAGACGTGCAAGAGGCAGATGATCGGTGAGGCTTTTGAGGAGGTGGAGGCGGAAGTAGAGGAGGTGGAATGCATGAAGAAGGAAACACAGGTCTCGGTCATTCTCTATTTGTTCTCTAGCGAGAGAGAGAGAGAGAGAGAGAGAGAGAGAGAGAACCCATAAAATTCAATTGAGGAGAGAACTTTTTCGAGTAGGAGCGTTACGCATTTCTTGACCCATTGACCTGTCTTTTCTTCTACTACCGAGCCGTGCCAAGTTGAGCTAGCCCTTCCATTTTCCAGCAGGTCCCCACAGGACCAAGTCGATATATGAGTGGTATGTGTGTACCACATTAGCAGATGACATGGCACGGACATACCAATGAATATTTTCTTGACTTTTATGACTTTTGAGCCTCGCTTGAATGAAAGTCCCTTGGAGGAATAGGACCTTGGAGTCAAAGGTCAATGTTAAGGGCATTTTCTGTCTTTTAATATTTTTTTCTATTTTTTTTTTTTTTTCCCTGTCTCTATTTTTTCCATTAAAAAAAAAGACTAAAAAAAAAGACACACAAGCGTGAGCTTGCCCCAACCCTCTTACTTGTGGCTGCCATCCTATTGTCAATGGGGTGTCGGCCATGGCCGGTGGGGTCGTTGGCAACCCTCTCCCAATTCTAGCAAGGGTATGCTCACCTTCATGTTTAGTTGATGAGGCTCATTAGCCATGGTCAACACCACAATGATGATGGGGAGGCAACCATAGGTGGGGGAGGGTTGCCAACCCTATCGTGCTGTTTTTTTAAAAAATAAAATTTTAGCTTTTTTTTGGGAAGAAAAAATAGAAAAAGAAAAAATGAAATAAAATAAAAGTAAAAAACAGAATTTCCCTAAGGTCAAGCAATTTTTTGAGATTAAAATGACTATTTCATGCCTTTTTTTTTTAAATAATGTTCATTTGAAACCCTTATTTAATAAAATGAGAGCATTTCATGTATTAATTTGAAACCCTTATTTAAAAAATCGAGGGCACTTCGAATCTTTACTTTGAATTTTTTCTTAAATTTTTATTCTTTCCTTTGATCTAAAGGACTTTGGAAATGCTTCTCATCACCCGAGCAAGATGAGGAGTCGTCGAACATTGGCTGAGCCCGACAAGGTCTCACCAACGGTCGTGATTCCTCGCCAGCATATTGGCTCTACTCATCTTTAACATGGCAATCCCCGTCCAAAGTCCTTTGCACTTATTTTTGTTTCGAGGATCTATACGAAACGCAAACGATACCGCAATCTAGGACCTCTAAATGACAAGGAGCTTGCGGACTGACGGCAACTTTTCCTCGAAATCCAAAATCGACTCAGAACAAAAGCCGAAACACGGCTTAAAGATCAAACCGAACATGAATTTTAGAGAGCGTGCGGCGAGATGATGGAGCGGAAGTGGGAAATGCCATTTTCTATGGTTCCTCGAGGAACCGGCTATAATGGAGGAGGAGCAGGGTGGAACTCAAACGACCTCGTAAGAGGCCGATCTCTCGGTCATCACCCGTCGTAATCACATATATCGCAATTATTAAAATATTAAATAATAAATCATATATTTATATAATAATTTAAGTTGTTAGAATAATCAGCAGTCTCACATACTATTAGAGTTAAATATCTTGATTTCAAATTTTATTAATTTCAGTTTGCTTCCCCAATTAAATATTTTCACAATTATTAGTAGCAAATTAAATAATAAATCATGCCTTAAATTGAGGGGAAAATCTTTCAATCCGGGGAAGATGACGAGCCATTCAAGGAAAGCACCGGAATTGGAGAAAAGCGCATGAAACTTGCGAGCTCATCGCATCCCACAATGTCCAAAATCTGATTTTTGGAAGTTCTCGCTATGCTGAGGTCGGTGTTTCTCTCTCCTGTCCCGGTCAAGCTCTCCCAACACTCTTTCGAATCGAACGCGAAGGAAGCCATTCCCAACACGCCTCCCGCCCCCGCAGTCGTGGAAGACGGCAAGCAAGCAAGGAGTAGTAGGAACGGTACTCACGTTGAAAACGTGAGGAGTTTCTTGTCTCAAACCCTCGTTCCAACCACAGACCGAACGGTAGATCGATTCGGTAGGAAGACAGGTTTGGAACTTTGCAAGTCGAGAAGCTCCGGGGTTTCAAATTCGATTCGTCTTATGATTCCATCTCGATCCCTGATGAGTTGAGAAAGCCCCGACCATAAGTTATACCGGGATTCCTTTCTAATTTGAAATGATCTTCTAACGTGAGTAAATAAAGCTATACATACTTTACGGCAATGAGAGTGTATTTCCAAATCTTTTTATTGGGATTTCGATGATGGGTCGTGTTTTAAATGATATTTTTCCGCCTTTTGGCATGTCTTAATCAAGATGTTAGGAGTGAAATTTCTACCGAAATTGGCGCCTTGATTGGATGGAAGGGTCCAACCCACGTGTTCAGTTCCAAAGAAATGGGGTCCTTTTCAGCTACCTTTACATGACTAACCCCAAGCTGGAGCCTTCTCCCTATATTAACCCCTGAAGTCCTCCTCTTGATACTTACGCATCATCATTAGATTTTTCTATTCAGAGAGAGAGAGAGAGAGAGAGATGGCCATGGCTGCTACTTGCTGCCTCAATCCCTCTCCTCCCACCTCCCGTTCAACCAACTTTCCATCTTCTTCCTCCTCCTCCATCATCACTTCAAGAACAGTACAAGCCTCCAGGTGAGTCAATCTTTTGTTACTTCATTCTCTCCACTTTGTATCGGAATCTCTTCATTTTGATTAGACATTGATCGGATGCAATTTCCAGGAAGAGGAATGAGGTGCAGACGGGTGCGGCGAGAGTGGCGATGATGGTCATCGGGCTAGTGGAGATGGGCAACTCGTTCATAGGGCTCGGCGAGATCGCCGAGGCCATGGCTAGTGAGATGGCTGCGGCGCCCAAGGACAAGGTCACGAGAATCGCGAGGTGGAGCGAGAAGAGGGCTTGCCCACCTTGGAGGCTCAACTCCTTTGAGACCGTCGTGCCGGAGAACCTCCCGAGGCCGCATGCCTACCGGAAATCGGAATCGATCGGGTATTCCGATCCCCACGATGCGCCAACCCTCAAGGCCAGGGTCGCCAAATCAAACCCTAGATGCTTCTCGATGTAAAACTCACATGCCTAGTAAACAAAACAGCATCTATAAATCTTATATATACTTCCCATCAACTCTATTTTTGGGATTCTTTATAACACGTATATTGAATAATCGCCTCATCTCATCTTACCTAATTGAAGCAGTTTTAATTGCAATGGGGTTTCGACCCTTTGGATCAAATATTCGCCTTGCATTCGGAAATGGAAGAGGAACACAGATTTTTTGTTTTTTTGTTGTGTTCTTTGGGGTGTGTTCAATGACAATATCTAGCGAACTGTTGCAGTACAAGTTGTACAAACTTGAAACATTGCTCCAAACGCACGTACGTTGCCAGTTCCGGTTTCGTTTTGGTACAGTCAGTACGTTCTCTCTTGACAATTTAGTACAAGTTTTCTTCAATTTTCCTTTTTCGAGGAAGGAAATTAGTGAAGGACGTGGTCCAAAGCCACGTGGCTACCTTCGAGGGGACCCACAGGTGGGCCCCCTCATCTCCTTAAGCATCTGAATAAGTCTTAGGCCCAATCGTTAGCCTTGCTCCATTTTCAGATATTCGTTTTGGTATGTGATTCCATCCAATCGGGCACGAGTGGCCCAATGGGCCGGGCACGGGTGCATCTGGCAATCTTGAATATTTTCCCATTGGGCTGGGCCCATCAATCTTGCCCCCTTCATGGGTGGGCTTGGGGGAAGCTAGCCGGCCCCCGACATGGTTACCCAATTCGCCTCTCTCGAAGACTCAACACGGTCTTGGCTCGGCCCACTCGCCACTCATGGCAAAGGAACCATCTCTATCGTCGCAACAGCTTACTGAGAGCCAAGCAGGTCGTCTCCCGGTCCGGGCACATTCAAAAAAATTTCTCCGAAATATCGAGCACCATCGAAATGGTCTTATCCGAAGGAAAATAAGGAAATTCAAGACGCTTGATGCTGTAAGATAGGATGAGCGGACAGGCATGTGCGCTGTTCTTAGATTGGAGTAAGGCGGGGCCCATTAACGGGCTACTCAGGTACCAACAGCAATCATGGGCCCATTCTGTCTGCCCTAAAAATTTAACATCCTTTTTATAGCATGAATGCTCATTTGCCCAGCCACAGCATCTTTCGAATCGAGGCGCTATCTATCATGCACAGAAGGCAGGAGCTTGCTAATTGTCCGAAGCATTCTAGTCTAAGATCGTAGTCAAGATCTCGGCATGGTATGATCGAAGGCTTTTGGCTCACACACATGCCTGGCCGTAAGCTGCTCCCCCTTAAAAAATGCATGACTGAATAAAGATTTTGGTACACGCAAATGCCTAAGCTCATAAGTACAGAACGAGCCTTTTCTACGAAGCAAAGCGACCTTAACTTGCTTGCTTCTTGTGAAGATTGAAGGTATTTTTTTTCCGGTTGGAGTCCTCAAGTATATGATTTTTTAACCTGTTCTTTTTTGTTGTGGTTTTTTCAGTGGGGATATATATCTAGCACTTCCTGTCAGTCTTTTCCTCCACGACCCGCTTAGGGCATTATCGTAAGAGTCAAATACATGCTCTGGACTGCTTGGTTTGAGTGATAGCCATTTCACCACTCGCTAATGCTCCTTTGCCTAGCCACAACATCTTTTCGCATCAACCTACTGTCGATCATGGAACAAAAAGCAAGAGCCTGCACAAGTCTAAGATCGTAGTTTAGATCTCGGTACTGTATGATCAAAGGCTATTCGCTTGCGCATAGGCCTGGCTGGAAGCTGGCCTCCTAAAAGGGGTTTTACTTAATAAAGATTTGGTATGCGCGATACGCTAAGGTCGTAAGTCAAGTACAGAAAGAGCCTTGTCTACAAAGTAGAGCATCCTCAACTTGCTTGCTTTTAGCAAAGACTATAGGACTTCTTTGGTCGAGATCTTTAAGTATATAATTTTTAAACTGATTCTCATTTGTTTTGGTTTTTTTTTTTTTTTTTTTTTTGGGATGGGGGTAAGGGATATATATCTAGAACTTCATGTTAGTCTTTTCCTTCACGACCACCATAGAGCATTATTGTAAGAGTCAAACACATACTATGGAGTGCTCAGTATAAGTTATAGCTATTTACACCACTCACTACTTGGAGGTCCCAAGTTGGCGAACCCGTTGTTGTAGCTCCACAAAAATACTGACGGCCATGAATTTTCCCCCATGGATATGTCATAGTTAGGGAACACAAAATGAACTATTCAAATATTTACTCATAAATCAAACTCGCGATCTTGTGAAAGATAAATGACAAAAGAATTTTAGGTTGGCAGAGTGTCTCGTGCACACTGGCTTTTTCAATGGTCAAAATCTCATGAGCAATTTATTGAAGAAACTTTAGAACTTTTAGTGCACCGACTATAGTGCTATCAGGTAGAATTAACGTTCGCATGAGGCCTTGTTTCGTAGAAGGGACTTTGGGGAAAGGAGTCTTGATTGTAGCTTTTTCTAGCCCTATTCCCCCCGAAAAAGGAAGAGATATCTTTCCTAACATATTACATTTAAGACAAATACCACAAAAAACACTTAAGATGCTCGTTGTAATAAAATATCCATTTTTTTTTTATACCCAAGGAATCTCGTACAACCGACAGCCGGCAGGTAAACCATGGGGTGACACTAACGGAGGACCCACCACCCCAACGTCGTGTTTAAGATCCTATGCGTCCCGCGGGATTTGAACCCCTCTGTCCTGGGTAGACATTATGAGAGCTTTTATCCAGTTAGACCACCGCAGGTGGTGGTGCCCAAAAAAAAAAAATTATATCACTAAAACCCATAAATCTCAACTTCTTTTCTATGTCACATAAAACCAAAATTTATATCCTCTATTTCGGTTTGATTGAGGGTACATTTATTACACTGAAATAAGTTCGAAATTTTTTATGACACAAAAAAAAAAGTTTGGATATATAAAATTTTTAGTGACACATCGAAAAGTTCAGATTATTTGAGAATTTGGAAATTTGTGTGGTATTAACCCTTACCTTTATATGTCAGTATACTATATTTCCTCACTTTTTCTTTAAAAAAAGAATTTAATGAGTTTATCCAAAAGCACTTTGAGAATGTCAAAATGGAAAAACTATTTTAATTTTCAAATTCCACATCTCAAAAGTTAAAGAGTGAAATAACAAAGTCGAAAGTGAAAATTTAGAAGATAAACGTAATATCCTAAAATAATTCATTCAAATTCTTCATTCATTTTTTCTTGATATAATTCCGTACTTGCTATAATTTTTCTTTCTTCCATTTTCTACTTCGTTACAATTTCTCTATAAGAAAATGAAATTCGATGTGTCCATAGAAAATTTGGAGATGCCATTCCTATCTTAATTTGAAGACCCCAGGCTTGTTAACACATGATAAAATTCCGAACTTTGTACCCGAGAACCGTTCGTCAGAATTTAAATAAAATAACAAATCCCCTCCTCCCCAAAAAAAGAAAAATCCACATAAGAACAAAACCTCTGTGATTATGGACCGATGCAAAATTTATAATTAAGTTGAATCAAGCCAATACATTATAAAGATCAAGCTCGAGACGATTCACATATTTGGTGCTCAACGCCCATCTCACGCTCGATCGAGTATTAAATTTGCTACCCGAACTCAGCCCCCAACAAAAGGTCGAAATATTCAAACTCGACTTGATCACAATGTAAGTCATACATGAATCCAAACACGAGCTCGAGCTAAATAAGCTCGAGCCATTTTCATTTGCCTTATACGTGGGTGTGCGCAGTTATATATGCTATAAAATCTTAAGAATTTCTTTATTCTGTCTATTTAGCTGATAAATATCATTGAAAGAATAATACAAATTTGAGCAGGCTCAAAACTCGTCGAACTGGTCTTAACGAATTCGAGCTAGACTCAACAATATGCTCAAGTAACTCAACTCAAATTCAGGCACATTAATTTCTACCCGATCTTTAGTAACTATCGAGCCCAATCTCAACTTCTTGTTAACACGTCGATTTGATGTCACCCTTTCATGAAACAATTGTTGGGCAATTTTAGAATGAGATAATAACATAAATGATTCCTAAACTTTTATTCAGCGTGGAATGTGACTCATAAATTTTTAATTTATTCAATATCATTCATTTTACCCAAATGCGAAATGTGATCCTCCAACTTTTGATACATGTTCGATTCAGTCTCTAAACTATACGAAAATATTTAATATTGCGAATCATTTGTTGAACAATAGAATCCATGAAAAAGTTAAGTGCTAAAAAAATATCAACTCTATATTTTTTATGATTATAATGTCTTTATTGTTCTTTAATTAATTCAAATTCAGGGATAATATTGAATTTTTTTGTATAATCCAAGAACTAAATTAAACTTGTACAAATGACAATAAGCAAATTAAAATTTCATGAAGGGCATTGCACATTGAACCAAAATTTACGAATCACATTGGACAAATTAAAAATTTAGATAATCTCATTACACAACGGGGCACTTGGGACTTCTAGTGAGTGTGAGTATGAAAACCATTTAGGCTTCAAGGACTTTTTGTGTCGTTTTCTCGTTCAAAATCCCTTTGGTCTCCCTTTCGTGGGCAGAAAAGATGGTCACAGAATCTACGGACACAAATTGAGCGTGACTTCCTTTCTGCAACTTGCAAAATAACGAAGTTGAGGCTTTCTTTTTCGCACCACACGGTGATGGTGGAATCGAACGAAGCTCGAAAGGGCAAATCAAAATGGCAGCGAGACATCAGAGAAAACAGGCTATTTGAAGCCTGACACGACCCACTAATGCTCAGGCCATGGGAGAAAAGCCCCTAAACAATCATGACGCCCAGGAGGAGCCAATGGACGATGAGGGCCCATTGGCCATCCAATTATAACTTTTTTTTTTCTTTTTTTGTCAATCTTACTCTATTTCTATTCTAAATTTTAGACTTTTGTCATGCCTCTTTACAAAATTTAGAAATTAAAATCCATACTTAAGGTAAAAAATCGTCCCTACCCTAACCCCTTTGAGAATGTGAAGATTTGAATCCCCCATATTTTCCTTTCTACATGAGAATGGTTGTCACTGAGACAAACTCTAGTGGTGAAGAATATGAGTATATTCTCGCTCGTGGGGGACTTCAGAAAATATTCTCAGATCAAGCGGTGGGGCCTCGGCTTTCAAGAATCGCACATTACAATCACGCCCTCATGATCATCCCTCTGAATAGCCACAAACCTAGGGCAGGGCCTGGCTGGGGCTCTGCATGCACTACATCAAAAGGTACCTCAAGAGCACCTGAAAACCCTAGAGCTTCAGAAACCCTAGTGCTTCAGAAACCCTAGAGCTTGTTCAATTTGTATGGAGATCTCCAGTTGCACCACGCTCCTAAGCTCTGTACATGTTTACGGCATCACCCGTATTGATCTTGGAAGATATTTTGCATCGCTTGCCGATACATGCATAGAGTTCCATTCCATCTAGTAATTTGAAGTTTCTTAGGTTGAATTTCCTCATATGATGTAAGTTAAACTTGCTTTTTGCTTCTTCATTCCCTGACTAACAAATTATTTGACGCGTGGATTCGCAAGTCGTTTGTGGCCTTTTACTCTATGTGCAGGATAAGTACGCCACACTCCTCCTCTCCATTATAATTTTCACGTGAGAGAGGGTTTTCGAGAATATCCCGCATCTTATTTGCACAATTATCATAACCTTATGCACACGTCGTTTGTTGAGGTACAAGTGCGCTTACGAGGGTAATAAGCAAAAGAGTCCCACATGTGAGAATTGAGGTGATGAGGAGCAATACATATATCTTGTTGTCTTAGCTTTCGAACGAATATGAGTGCAATTGAATAATTCAATGATTTTGGGCCTAAACTCCTTCTTAGTGGCCTTCTTATGCACAAGAGGCTCGCAAGTAAGGCAGAGATCATTGAGCCACAAGGGGAAGAGTATTTGGTGGAAAAGTCTCACACAGAAGTTGTGTGGTGAGGATCTTAAACTTGTTTTAAGATAAATTCAACTGGATATTTCTAATGGATACAAAATTAGGCTCACTCTCAGTGGTCTCTCCAAGATGAAATGCTGGACTTCCTTATTTAGACCTTTGGGTGAGATCTCGAAAGAGTTAGAATTTGGAATTTAGCTTTACAAATCAATTTTTGAGGAGAAAACCTGGGAATCGCAGAAGTAGGTATGACAAAATATCTACGTAAGGCATGGGACAGAGATAGAGAGGGATGTCTTGCCTACGCGAGACATGGGGCATGGGGTGGAGTTGACAACTTACACGGGGCAAAAAGAACAGAACAGAAGGAGATACCCTTCGATTGTTGAGTAGAATATCTTTCATTCCAAGTTAATAATTTCGAAATGATATCGATTATAACAAAACTACTAACTTTAGGAAGAGAAAAAGTTTGCCAATGTCGACCATCTATTCTAAGCCAAAAGAAAAGAGAAAGGAGCATCCTCAGGAATCCTCGAGTTCTAATGTGAATTATCTACTTTCGATGGAATGAAAAATGAGGTGGATTTAGTGTGATGCATGAAAACTATCCCAAAATACCACTTGAAAATTCAATTATATCATCAACAAAATAAAACATGTGATTGTAGATGAGTCTCGTTATGTCATACTTAAACTTCCTCGTTACATATTATATATAGAACAAGCAGTTGTGTAGCTTGTATTAGTTGTCATGAGAAAGAAAATGTATTACGTATCACATGAAGTCTATTCATCAGCAAACTATGTATTCTCGTTAGAAGAACACGAGAAGTTTTAATGGTTAAGTTATCTCATGCTATGTGATGGAAGGATTTTTTTTAATATATCTTTGAGTGTCCCAAAGTACTTGTTAAGCATATCCTTGATTTAAAGAAAGTTTGAATTTTCGATGTATTATGCACACAAAACATGAGGAGGATAGTTACATTTAATATTACAATCTCTCATCAATCAGGTTGGGAGCTTGTTAGCAAAAATCAACACATCTTAACACAAAATTGAAAAATAACCTAAATCAAGAAAATAACATGTTTCAAATAGAAAGATGTTTTTATTATTTTTTTTAAAGTAAGATAAATGACTATATTGAAACCATGCAATTCATGGTACCTCATATCTACCTAAATATTTATTGGCTTCAACCATTAGGCAAAGTGACATAAACGGTCTCTGAATTTTAGCTCAATGTGTAATATTGTTTAAGAATTTTTAATTTGCTCAATATAATCTCTAAAATTTACATTCCCAAACTTTTAATTTACATATTATGATCCACGAACTTAGAACATATGTTCAATTTTATCTTTGAATTATTTAAAAATATTCAATATTGTCTTCAAACTTAAATTAATGGAAGAATAATATTGAAAATTTTCATATAATTCATAAACTGTATAAAATTTAAAATTTACCTATGATGCTATACATTAAGTTAAAATTCAAGAACGACATTATATATCGGGCCAAAAATTGATGAATTCTTTTTGTAATCATTCCTAGTCATTCCTATTGCATTTTAATCGACCTGACGACGTTGTCGTCATGCTTAGGTTCTAACACCCCGACGGGCCGCCCTCGTTTCGTAACGCTGACGTCACAGCGAAACTCCATTTCGCACGTGGGACGGAATTTTTGTCGCCATTTTGGAAACACGCTAATCCCTAATGCCACTGGCCGTTAGATCCAGTCCCACGGACGGATCGGACGGCCCCAGCTCGACTGACATCCGGCGACACGTGCTCCGAATCGGAGCCCCAGAGAAAAGAAAAAGACAGGGCCCGAAGGGACGACGAGGGCCTTTCGACACGTGGCTTGCAGAGATTACGATAGTGCCCTCGACCGTCAAACCGGTGGTTTTGGTCAAAGTCATGGTCAATGCCACGACCCCAGGGTCAAATTCAAGGCTAGGGTGTTTTAGGAGACGCTGCAGATTAAACGTCAAGTCCGCAGGTCGTTTTTAGTCATTTCGTGGGTCTTGAAGATACGGCGATTTTGATTTCTCTGTTGGTTGGCCAATTTTTAATTGATTTTTTTAAGCCGATCAAATTTTGATGTGCAGCTTCTCATGCAATAATTTCTTTTTTTAATGTTTGAATAATATATAAGCAATCTTTTTACTTAATTTAAAGTGTAAACAAACATGCTCTTAACTCGCGCTTTGTGCCAAATGTTTCTTTCTTGATCTTGGACCCATATAGTCAAGTCGGCTTGTCTAATTTCAATTTATGAAGACAATGTAATGTTTTTAGATCATGATTAGGTCAAGGCAATCACGCCTTGTAGATGATCATGCTTGCTTAGTGATTGAATCTATCAACCACATTATTGGTCACACTTGACTCATTCTATATAGATATATTTTTCAGCTTAGTTTCCATTTTTTCCCTTTACCTCTTATTCATCATATCCGTCGCTATAAGTTTGACTCTCCTATTTAATAATATATCTCTCGCATATCACAGGTCATTCGAAATAGCCACACATAATTAATTAGACAATTTCATTTTTAATTGAAAGCTTTTTATTTATTAGACAATTTCAACATGTTGGTCAATTGAAGATGTAAAGCCAATAGCTCCATTTGTTCCACCCCATGTAAATATTCCTATTAGGCCTAACATGCCGATTAATTTTGATATTCTATGACAACCAATGTTACCACCAATGGGGTAAAATTGCCAATCGAATCCACAATTGACCCTAACATAATTTGTTGAAAATGTTCAACAACAATTGGGCTTGGGTGAGATATTATCATACATGTTCATAGGAAACCACATCTTGAATGGGTTGATAACCATCTTTTTCTAGAGGCTTTAAAATTCCTAAATTTTCCATTTATTGGCAAGGATGAATAATCAACCATTAAGCAATACCCTAACAAATGAGTTTTTAAGACTTAGGTTATTTCCTTTGTCTTTGGCAAAAATTGCTTTTACATGGTACAATAATTTATCACCTAATTTAGCGTGTAATTGAGCAGAGATGGAAACACAATTTTATTCTTAATTTTGTAGAACCACATGTATCAATTGTTGATTTGGCCATACTTGATTAATACAACAACAATCCAATCAATTAATTTGTTACTCGATTCAAAAAAATTAGAAATAGATATCTTACTTCACTCTTAGAGAAAGAATTCACAAATTTTGCTTTCAATGTATTAAAGAAAGATTCAAAGGTCAACAAGAGTTTCTATGGATGAGCGACGGGGTAAGTACACTAGAAGTGCTAAAAGTTGTGTATGACGCTTACTTTGGTGTCAAAAGTTTATTTTGGATAACTTAAGTGTCAACAAATTTGAAAAATGATCATTTTAGTGCCAATATCGATCTAATTGATTGAAAATCTGACATCGCACTTTTTTATTAATTTTTGAAGCTGACGTGGCTCATCGGAAAGTATAGTCAGCATCCAAACAACAAAACAATGCCATTTGGTGTCTTTCCCCCAAGTAAGAACCCTAAATTCCAAAATTGAGAGAGAGAGAGAGAGAGAGAGAGAGAGAGAGAGAGAGAGAGAGAGAGAGCATGGGCTTCCTCCTCGTCTTCTTCCCTAAAAACAACACCCTAGCATAGTAGTGACACTAGCAACGACACCAGCAATGGCACCTTTGACCCCCCCTTCTTCCTCCTCCTTCTCCGCCCTTGCCTCCTATTCTTCCCACCACTTCTTGCTTGAGCAATAACCTCAGCCTCTCCTCACTCACCTGGTCGAGCAACTATGATGGTGGCCGAGCTATGGTGGTCGAGCAACGACGGGTGAACAACAGTGGCCGAGCGACAACTTGTGAAAGACAAAGAAACCCTAATTTCAGTCCCCATATGAGTTATACGGCATCGTTTTAGTGAGGCTGTCCACATATGACAGCAAAACGACATTGTTTCTTAATAAGGATGGAAAACGATGTCATTTAAAAGTTACCACAACTTTTTTTTTAAATATATATATATATATATATAAAAGTCACGTAATTAATTTAGTCGGAATCTCTCGCCAATGGCACCAAAGTGATTGTTTTTTTTTTTTTTTCCGATTTGATACTTAAGTGATCCGACGGAAACTTTTGGCACTAGAGAGAGCTCCATACACAAATTTTGGCATTTTTAGTGTACTTTCCTCGATAAGCAACTACTCAAGGATAGACTTAAAGACTTTACACAAAACATGACTTTATTGGAAAAATATGAGTCAGAGGATGAATCTGACCAAAATGAAAATATTACAATTGTTGTGGCAAAAGTGGTGCTCAACAAGCCTTATGTTTGTTGATCCTTAGAACCTGCCAAGAAAAAAGAAGCAATGATACTAGGGCAAATGGCACTCAAGTATACTCGTTCTATATTGATAAATTGGACATAATTTTCGACTTACTTTTGAAAGATGGCCTAATTAAATTAACTGGAGGCCAAGTAATTTGAAGTTAGGAAGATTTAGTAAACAAAAAATATTGTAAGTTTCACCATTCATGGAGCCATAAATTTAATTGTATTGTTCTCAAAAAGACAATTCAAGAGGCAATTTGGTGGGGGAAAATAAAATTTGCCAATGACATGGGGATACACGATGATTCTTGATTATCTAATTTCAAGAATTGAATGATCGATAAATCATTCAATTCTTTTAAAAGGGAGCATATGTTTACACGAAAAGGTGACCAATTTTTTGTTATTATTGGCAAGTGATGGATTTAGTTGATGAGAATAGAGTCTGATCATAGATGGATAGAATTATCAATAGTGTGAAGAGAATCGATAACTTGCTAGTAAAGTCATCAACGATACATAACGTGCAAGTTATCGACGAGAAGTTGATTGATGAAGTTATTGATATTAACAAGCAATCAATATGAGGATAACTACTAGTTGGTTATTTGTATTGAACTGCTATTCTAGGATTATTGTAACTTCTTAATGATAAATATTGTTAGATAATAAGAAATCATAGAGTAACTTCTTGTGGATAATGTAACTTTGTAAGTACTAGAAAGTTATTTATTTATTTAGACTTAATAACCACTTTATGCAACTATCTTTAGAGGGTTTTAAATACCCCCAAGTGTGCTCACTATGAGTCTCTTGACCATCATAACAAAAACCCATTATCTTTTATCAATGCAAATTTTCAATAATCTTTAATTTACGGTTCTTAACTTTAGTCTTAAAACTCTCATCATCAACTAAATTCTGGTGAAGTGTTCTTTAGTCATTGTCCTATTATTGATTAAATTCCGACAGAATATGTGACCCATTGATACTCCTATACAAATCACTACAAACCTGTCTCTTTCTGAAAAAATTCAAAGGACGAATTTCGATGGAACATCAATTACTAAATTCCGACGAAAAACTGCACTACCGGATGTAGCAAAAGAGTCATCTAAGGAGAAAAAGGAAAGGAAAGAGCATCACACGAAGAGTCAACTTGAACATTAGGCTAAAAAAACAAAAACCTGAACATGGAACCCAAAGTAGAGTTGATAGAGTTGACTAATAAATGTCCTTGAACAGTGAATGTTGGAAAATGATAAACGAAAGCCATTACAAACGAAAAGCACCCCCAATTATTGCTCTCAGAATTCAATGATCTCCAACTAAATATCTGCCTATATATTCCATGAAGATCTCAACCTTAGATCTTGTTGTTCTCTAACCCTAGCTAGACTCTCTCTCCCTCTCCCTGTCTCTGTCTCTGTCTCTGTCTCTTTTTTCTCTCTCTCTCTCTCTCTCTCTTTTTCTCTCTCTCTCTCTGGGTGCCTCCTTCCTAGATCCCATGTCCACGCATATCATTTATGATTGCGGTTGTTTCGTATTCTCATATGTCATAATACGTTCATTGACTAAACCATCTTTGCAAGATGTTCTGCTCATTCTTATTTTCATCGACTGCTAGCTTTTCTGTTCTTTCTTGTCTCTCCGGTGTTCCGTGGGTTCTTGACATGTTCGAGCCCGAGCACTTACAAAAACTAGATGCCCTAAGGATCTGATGGAGCTGGCACTTACAATGAATATGGCATTACACAACAGAACTTATCAGCTGGAACTTCTGTTTGTTTATTTCGTTTCGTTAGAGGAAACGGAGTGAACAGCACACCATGCATGCATGAGAAGTCCAGACTTAGTTGTATATCGTTTACTAAGCATATTTTAATATGTATCGCCAGGAACATTGAATAGGCTCATCATGCCACCAATGCATAAGTAAAGCCATGCATTTACAACGCACTAATGATATGTTGGCTTCATATCTTGCTTCGTGGACTAGTTTTTGAAATGAAATTGATCTGGCATTACAAAATAATTTATGACCTTGTCTGTTTCTATTATAAAATAAAGACAGGTTCCTTATTGTTATTGCCATCCTACGTCCTCTGCTAAGTACGGACTTTCAAATTCCGTTTTTGTTACAGAGGAAATAAGAGCACATGCGTTGTGCATTGTATAGGAGAAATGACCGCGTGGAGTCATGGACCTCATCTATTAACTATTTCGAGGGTTCAGACATAGTTGAGCTTCCATATAATAAGGATATCTCGCCTGCATTTTTTATATCCACTGTCTTGGATCACAGGTTCAAGTTCTGGAGCTTGAAACTCTTCTTGTTTTGTATTACGAACATTTGGTACTGAGGGAGGAGGTTGAATTGGAACAGACACTGGCCATGATGATGAGGTGGCTCTGCAATATGTAAACTACATATGCCAATCAATTCGGCACGACTTGTTCCCTGCCTTATTTTTTTTTAGCAAATGAAGATGTACTTGCATTTCAAGATTTAATTAAATTGGTTCTTTTCCCAGGAACTTTCCTCAATTAATGGTTTTTAATATTTCAACTATTTTCCATCAAAAATTAAGTTAATTTTCAAAAAAATCAAACATGAGCCAACTGTGCTCGGGCCGATGCTCACTCCTAACTTATCCAAACTCTAAAGTGTATCACCAAACATATGAGTTTGCAAAACATGTACCAAAGATTGATCCTTTGGGGGGAAAGGGGAAAAGAAAACATCTCTATTAGTCTTATCACATCCGTAAATGGGTCAGAACTCTGAATTTCATCTTCGTGATCTCTACTGCCTCGTTGGAGGGATTATCCTCCTCGTTCACCAATTTAATCACCTAATGCATAGAATTAGAATGACTTCGTTGTTTGACTGATGATCGTTGGTGGTCAAAACATCTGCATCGCTGAAAAACCCGCAAGAAGTCCCTCAAGACTTCAACAGTCCTCCAATTTTGTTGTCTCAACAGCGGAAGGCCGGCACTTCCACTATAAGTGGTATGATGGAGTGTCAGCAAACCCATCTGTACGCATTTCTTCTTCAACATCTTGTATGTTGAATTCTCCTTCATTTTTTGTCCTGAGGGAATTTTTCAACTTGCCCTCCCTGTGTCATGTACAGGACCTCCAACTCTTGATGCCCTAGTGGGGTGGATCTAACATGGTAAACCCACCCATGTATGTTGGCCACAATATCGTAAGCTGGCGAAAACCATCTACAGCATAGCACATGGAAGAAAATCTCATTGCAATCAGGCATTATCTAGCATGATGTTGATGATTTTATCAGAAATACCAAACTCATTAACAGCTCTCACTATTTTGGTAACCACATCTTGAGAATTGCTCGAAAATGTTATATTTGTCACTGTAAGAGCTCAGTAATATAATTCTCATTTCTCTTTGATCCAAAGGACGTGTCTATATAGTATGTGTACTTCATAAGGTCACCCCATAAAACAGATATAGAAGAGGGTAAAAAAATTCTGGTCGATAGTATATGCAGCAATGAGACCTTTCTCTTTGTATAATGACTTGTAATTTCTAATGTTCGTCGTTTGCAAAACGGGCATAAGCTGACGTTGTAAAGCCGTTTGCAAGAATTGGACCAAGCGGTAATCTTCGGTGAACCCGAATGGTTGCTCGACGGCAAGATAATGATATACAAGCTCCCGTTTATACATCGCCTTGTCGCACATGAACAATGTGGCGTTGTACTTGAAAAGCTCCCCGCAGCCCTAGACGTCTCTTCCTAATGTCGGCACTGGTGCCTCCTCAAGTCGCTTGTCCCACTTGCTAAATTTTCCATTTAAACAATGCCACATATAATGCAAATCGCCTTTCGGACACGATTGTTATCTATCTTGAGAAAAAATATCTTCCAAACACCGAACGTTCTTCTCCACGAAACCAATGCCCAATTACGGTAGGATGTTCTTTGGGAGTCTGTTTGTCCTCCTGAGAAGCGTCTTGGCATGGACTAAATTCTGGTGTTTGCCCCTGCAATTCCTCCCAATCATCGAGTCTGTCGTCCAATTCGTTTTTCACGGGGGCAGAGACAACGCGAGTACCTTGTTATCGAGGAATTCACTTAAAGAGTAAAGTAGCCATCCTCGTTCTTTCGCCGCCAGGGGGTGAAGTGAAGACCTTGATCATAGAATTTGAAGCAAGGCCAGATACATCGGACTTTGCCCGCTTTCCGGCTTAAACCGATCCAAGCATGTTAGTTTGTTAACTTTAGCTCTAAGCTTTTACTCTCTCGACTTACTACCCTACGTTACGACTCGGCAATGGCAGTTTCCGTCAGTCATCCTTTAAACTCAATAAGTTAGAAATGCCCTCCATCCTCCCTTATCTGACCCGATTCGAACGTATCGGACATCTGTTTCCTTTCAAACCAAACGTCATCTAAGAAACAGCCACTTGATTCCCTGTCTCTCTCGTCGCCTACTAAAATAATTCTGAGTATCCAAGTAGAGATTGTGGAAAATCCTGAGAGGGTGAGCTCCCGGATTAATCTAAGGAAAAGGACATTAAAGCATGTATAGAGGTGGGAAACAAGGATAGCAACGGGAATGATTGTGAAGTTGATCTTTCGGTCTCCACGACAGTATATCTGGGGGGAGTTCTGGTTGCATGTATGGGGAGCCTAATGGGCCAAATTTATAAATAAACAAAACAAAACAATTAAATAAATATATAAATAAATAAACAAATATTTTTGTGGCCCTCCTAAAATGTTTCATTATCCCATTTTTGGCATCGATGTAGCCCACTTCTTTGCTCCTTGGACATGTACTCATGATTGCTTCTTTAACTGTCAATTCCACAAGGAAAGGAAGGAACTTCTCCAACTTGCCTCTTCTATATGAATTTTTGGATTGCGTTGTCATGAGGTAATCTAAACATCAAGAGCACCTTTTTGTCATTGTTAGTGGAGATGGCATCATTTTTTTTTCTATCGTACCGATATCCACAGAGAAGAATTACCAATCAACAATCACCTCTGATATCAGATATTTGAATTTGTGAGTGGAATTGATTTCCAAATGAAAGTGTGAACTAATAAGTTGTGAGCCAATTTAATACCATCATGGTCCTTGGATCCCGACAACCTTCTTTGCCTGAGTTTGATGGATGGCTTGGCTTCTCTGATACCATTAGCTTTCTTGTTCACTTTCAACTTCACACATGGAAGTTGATTTGAGCGAACGGAAACGATGATGCAGATCGCATCCCCCAAGCTCCGGCGACGCTTGGTAATTTTCTTGCTAGCCACGGTCGACCATTTTCCACCGGGCAACCTTATCACCTCCCCGCCGCTCCCATCCTTCCAGCGATGTAAACGACGCGCCGGTTTGCATGAATATAACGTCCAAAAACGCTCTGGGCGGTGCCCTTCTGGACATACAGTTGCCAAATTCTCCGTTGTTTATTCCCTTAGAGCAGGATGTGATTATCGAGACATTTCATTTTCTCAACCTTTACTTGAAAGGGAAAAACAACTACGTCCTTGTCCTCTCTTCCACCTAAAAAGATCAACCGACAACCTCATATGCTGTCTACTCTCCCTAACCACATTCGACTCAACGAATTTTTGGAGAGGATTAATGTCAGCTCTGACTTGGTATGCATGTAGATGAACACATGCCCATTTGAAGAATAGATTAAAGACATAACCTAAGCCTAAAAAGAGCAAATAATGTTTTCGACTTAAAAAGGAGCGACAGCTCTGGAGGTCGGAACACGAGACCTTTTGCTCTAATATCGCGTTCACTCATAGTGAACGTGATTGATTACCCTCATCCGCTGCACACCCAACATTACCCAGTTATCATAGCTCGAAGATCTCTACGTTCCGGTCTCCCAAAAGAATGGCATTGTACTTGGACACGAGTTTTCATTTTCCATCGCTTTTTTAGAATGTTTTATCCACATGTGTTGGACTTAACGTGTATGTTCTTCAGCCTTGCATCCACTCTCCTGCTCTCATGCAGGGGAACATCAACAGTAAAAAAAAAAAAAAAAAAAAAAAAGAAGAAGAAGTCTCACAAGAAATCAGATGCATATTCTAACTTTTGAGATGTTAAGAACTAAAGGGTGAATGAATATCTTCTCTCTTTTCGAAAAGGGCACATTTTCCCTCCGGCAATGAGGGGTCGCTAATCATCTCCCACTCGGTCTTTTTCCTCGATGGGATGGGCGGCTGGGCAGCCCTAATTTTGTGACAAACCTTAATGACATTGAGGCTTGTGGTCTCACCGTGCCAAGTGGGACAGATAATGACGTTCTAATGCTATCTTGTAATCATGGGTGTAATATCAAATAGCCCTAAAGGCAATCTCTGTCCCTATTTGAGTATGATGATGCAACTTTATCAGTATATTACGACCCATCTTTTAAATTTTGAAGGAAAAGATTATCCCAAGCCCCCCAAAAAAAGAAGGAGAAGAAGGTATTTTAGAAAAAGTGAAAAAGAGAATCATAGCAGTGTAGCCCAATAAAAAAAATTGTATTTTTATATCTCCATCTTTTTTTTTTGGCCCATTGTCTACTCCAGTCTACAAAGACCCTGCGGGCCTTGAGGGAGGAGGAGGAGAACCAAATCCTTTTCTTAACCTTCACGCCTCCATTTACACCTTTCTCTCTCTCTCTCTCTCTCTCTCACTGCAAATTAACTGCCATTTTTTCGAAAAACCAAAAGAAAAACACAGAGAGAGTGAGGGAGATAGAGGTCTTTCTCACTCACCTCTCACTTCTCATTTCCCCCACCTCTCCTCTGCTTTTCTCTGCATTTATATTCCTTCTTAGCTCGGAGAGAAAACCCCCACTGCCCCCCTGACATTCGCTCCTCTCAATTGACTTCCCTCTCTTTCCACTCTCTCGCAGACTCTCTCTCTCTCATCTCCTCTTTAAATACCCACTTCATCCCACTTCAGGAATTCCTCTCAAAGAAAACAGAGCATTACAGAACCAAGAAACAGGGGAAGCATCGAAGAGAGCCACTGAACAGAGTCTCCTCTCTCTCTCTCTCTCTCTCTCTCTCGCTCGCTCGCTCGCTCGCTTCACCTTCCCCATCCATTTCTTGGTTTTCTTGTAAAAAGAAACAAACATGGGTTCGGTTTCTTGCGGAGACCAAGAACTGGAAGACAACCAAAGAACGGACCAGCCTCTGTTCGTGGAAGTGGAAGGGCCCATCATCGTCGGCGCAGGGCCCTCCGGCCTTGCCGTCTCGGCCTGCCTCTCCGAGCACGGAGTCCCTTCCCTCATCCTGGAGAAAAGCGACTGCATCGCCTCCCTCTGGCAAAAATGGACCTACGATCGCCTCAAGCTCCACCTGCCCAAGCGGTTCTGCGAGCTCCCTCTCCTCCGCTTCCCTAAAAACTTTCCAAAGTACCCGACGAAGCAGCAGTTCGTCTCCTACCTGGAGTCCTACGCTTCGCACTTCAAGATCGAGCCCATCTTCAATCAGACGGTCCAGAGCGCCGAGTTCGACGAGTCTTGCGGGCTGTGGAGGGTCCGTACCCGGGAGGGGCTCGAGCGCAGGTCGAGGTGGCTCGTGGTGGCCACGGGGGAGAATGCCGAGCCGGCGACGCCGGACGTGGACGGGCTCGAGAGGTTCCAGGGGCGGGTCGTCCACACGAGCCGGTACAAGTCGGGGTTGGAGTTCGAGGGCGAGCGGGTGTTGGTGGTAGGCTGCGGCAATTCCGGTATGGAGGTCAGCTTGGACCTGTGCAGGAGCAATGCCATTCCTCACATGGTGGTTCGCAGCACTGTAAAGTCCTCTCTCAACACTCTCTCTCTCTCTCTCTCTCTCTCTCTCCACAGTCTCAATTAAATATTCATAATCTCTTTTGTCATTTCATCACTTAATTCCCTTGACCGCTGACCCATACGATATGAATTATCTTTCTTCTTTCTTCTTCCCCATAAAAGAAAGAATCATTAAATTTTCTCCTGATTCGGTTACCTGGGGACGCTCCAAAGTGTATTTTTTTTTTTTTTTTGCTTTTCCTTTCAATCTTCCTTGTGGCCTAATCGCAATCATCGTCAATATAATTTGGTGGGATGACGTTGACCGTGCTTCTTCCTGCTAATCAGGTACATGTCCTGCCCAGAGAAATGCTTGGGCTCTCAACGTTTGGAGTGGCCATGGCGCTGCTCAAATGGCTCCCTCTAAGATTAGTGGACAAGATCCTCCTCCTGATTGCCAACATCACCTTGGGCAACACCGACCGGTTGGGCCTCCGGCGGCCCAAGACCGGGCCGCTCGAGCTCAAGAACGTCACCGGAAAGACCCCCGTCCTCGACGTCGGCGCCCTGGCGCAGATAAAGTCCGGCAAAATCAAGGTAACAAAGCGCGCGGAGTCATTAATCCAAGCTTCTCCATTTGCTATTTACGCTGATGGCATGAGTAGAGAGTGCTAATTCAAATTATGGTTTGTTCTTCCTTCTTAGGTGGTGAAAGAAGTGAAGAAGATAACTAAGAATGGGGCCAAGTTCCTGGATGGGCAGGAGGAGAAGTTTGATTCTATAATCTTGGCAACTGGGTACAAGAGCAATGTCTCTAGTTGGCTCAAGGTGAGGCAGACTTCATTCATTTTTATTTTTGATTTTTTATATTGTGAATAGTTACAAAGTTTTGGTTAGTTTTTAGTTCTATCTTATATGAATCACCTGTCACTCTCTTTCGCTTGGAGACATACAAGACAGAAGGAGAGACCTCCGGATCTCTCCGTTTCTCCATGCAAAGAAAAGAGAAAACAAAAGGGTGGGAAAAAGGACAAAGAAATTAGGGTTTGGGGCTTATGCCCGGGTTAAAATTCCCTTTGCTGAACGATCTTTCTTGTGAAGATGACAAAACTGTATTCTCTGTGCCCCATCCATGATGCGTTGCTATCATGACATCGTGTATTCAGTGTGCGTATATTAGCGGAATCATAGTCTAGAGGGGGCCCCCCCTCCCTTCATTTTAAAATTCGATTCCCATTTATTTTAAAATATTTTTCGACATCATATTTTCCTAGTTTAAGCCAGAAATGTCTGGGATTGCAATTTGCGATGTCTCTCTTGCATCTTCCATTATGATGATTAGACATTTAATTGCTGGGGGGTGATGTTGCTTCTTATGGCTAACGAGCAAGATTGACCATTGGTGATTTGTGATGGTTCTTGTATCACGCTTAATGCCTGATTGACATCTAAACTAGGGGTGGTAATTAGTGCTTCTTCTTATGGCTAACAAGCAAGATTGACCCACAATCTTTGTTTCGCCCGTTGTGGTTAGCTATGTCTCTAGCATCTTGCTTTATGTCGGTTAACGTATAATTAGGCATGGCAATTAGGGTTGCTTCTTATGGCTAACAAGCAAAGTTTGACCCAAAATCTTTGCTTCACCCATTGCGAGCACATCACTGCCATTTTTCATTTTTCTATTTTGGCGACCTTGATTACATTTGCAACATTTTACACTTATTGATAACTAATGGATCTATAGCATCATACTCTAGAGGTCTCGAGTTCGTTCCGGTCGCAATCACTGAGCCTGCGGGAGGTCTTTTCTTGATTTGTAATTTGGCTTATTAGGGCTAAGCAAAATATAGTCTATGAAGTAGTTAACCAATATCTGACCAAAAAAAAAAAAAAAAAAAGTAGTTAACCAACTTGTGGGGGGGGATTAATTAAGACGAGAGAACTTGACCTCGACCAGCAAATTTGAAAACGGTATTAAAGAATAAATTACTTGAATGGATTGTTTTCCTTATCATTTGGCACCAAAATTGAATTGAGTATAAATTTACTGTTGTTTGAGTTTTTTAATCATGTGATTTTGTATTGTTCAAGTTGATTGATGTACTCAATTTTCATTTTTTTGCGCAGGGGGGTGATTTCTTTACCAAGGAAGGTATGCCCAAGACACCATTTCCGAATGGTTGGAAAGGGGATGACGGGCTGTACACCGTCGGATTCACGAGGAGAGGCATCCTCGGGACGGGCTGTGATGCGATCAAGATTGCCGGAGACATCGCCGATCAGTGGAGATCAAGCGTCAAGGAAAGCAACCAAGATCTGCATAATTCCCACATTATCCACCTCCAAAAATCATGATCGACCGACCCCAAAAATTTAACAAGAAGAAAAAAAAGACAAAAACAGAAGAAAATTACTTGAACTTCCTGAAAAAGGCCAAAGAAAAAAGAAAGAAAGAAGAAACCATGCCATATGGAGCAACGCCGGAGTCAAGCTAGGGTTTGGCGAGTTTGTATTTATTCTTCCCTTAGGCTTGAGCTTTCCCCTTTTTTTTTGGCCCTTTTTTCGTCGTCTCTTATCTTGCTACATTCGGTTCTTGCTGTAAATACTCCAATTTTGCTAGCTCTGTCTGTATTTTTGTCCACCTTATGTGATCCGAAAAAAGAGAAGTGTTTGAGCGATTTCTGCAGCCTGTGCACCATGGAATGGGGTTTGGTCCAGATTAAAGAGAGGAGCATGCAAGGCTTCCATCACCATGAAAGCGCTCGTTCGCAAAGTAGTACTGTTGCTGCACGTGCCTTCGCTGACAGAGAAAGCCTTTTATACGCTACGACGACCGAAAGGGAGACGAAGGCCAAATGCTTCTGCATCCAAAATCCGATATCTCCTTGCTAGCTGGGCCGATCAGGTCTCCCGCTAAAGGAAGCTCCGGATCAGGGCTCTTAATGAGATGATAAGCATGTTGAAATATATTGGACATTGAGGGTGTGTTTAGTTTGAGTGAAAGAATTTATGCCAAATTATTTTTTGGGATTTTCAGTTGTGGTTTGTTGAAAGTAATCAGTTAACTGAAAATCATTTTCAGTCCAGAAATATCTATATGCTTAAAGTTGGGAAAAAAAATTCTATAACTTAGAAAGGAGAAAATGTTTTCCTGAAAATATTTTTTTTATCATGAAATTTTCTCTAAATGAATGCATCCTGGAGTTCGGGAAATTTGCTGCTGCTAGGGTTTTGTGACCAAATTCTAGAAGGATAATTGCTCCCATTGACTGCTTCGAATTGTTGCATGCTTGAGTGATTAGTTGAACGAAATGGCACTTTTTCGTTTCTTGGGTCATTACTTTGCGAATCAAATAACTTCATATATCATCGTATTGACAGTCGTATTTTTGATGACGTCGTCGAACATGACATCATGACGAAGTATTAGATTATAATGCTTTGTGACATCATTAAAGAACAATAAAATAAATTATCACCGTTCTCATGATGGGATTCTTCACATCATTTGAGACAAGCTCCCTTGTATATGGAGAGCTCTACTATATCAATGCATAAAAATTGGCGGGGAGACGAGCTCCATTATAATTAAAGTCTACTTAGTACTCTCATCTGCCCTACCTTTGAATTGCCCACACACTTCGTCTGTAATTTAATGGCACTATGATTGCCAGCCGCCGGTACGAGAAAAAAACTTTGCACGTTCTATAAATCATGCGAACCATGACTACCTGGACCACCGATGCCGCACGATCAACAGCCCCGATGAGCTCGATCATCAACACGATCCATCGGTTGGCAAGACTCGTTGTTCGCAACACTCTCGGGGCCGGACGCTTTTTGCATTCGACTCCCGACCCAACATCTTTACACTCTCAAAGCGCAAAATGCAAAGGGCTCCTCATCATGGTCCTAAGTTCTCGCATTTTCTGTGGACAAAAAGAATTCCCCTAACGTCCGTGAATCCCGGATGTACTAGCGCCCGAGGTAACACGAGAAAGGAAACTGTGCGAATTTGTTGCCTTGCTCTGCTCGTGCAGCTCAGATTGCCTAAAGTTGTAGAAAAGCCATGCAGTGAGGTATCCCCTCCAACATCACTTCAAGCCGTGAACTATCACCAAGACGGAAACTCGGTGCCCCTCGCTGAAAGGAACCTCTCCTCCAAGCTTTCCCAACTGTTCGGGGAACGACTGTGCCCACAGTAATCATTGCTCCGAATTAGGTTCGACGCAGCAGAGCTCTGCAGCTGCGAGGGAGAAAAGAGGAGAGAGAGAGAGAGAGAGAGAGAAGGGATGGGGATCGTACGTGCGGCGTCCAAGTTAGGTTCTGGGTTTTTTCTTTCTCTCTTTTCGTAATGTTAGGTTCGTGCATGCAGGCCACATGGCACATATAATCCGTCGATTGAAGGATTCTAATTAAGTTTTCGTGGACTGAAGTCGAAGGAAAACATGGCCGTCGGGTGACGTCGAAACTGGGCGAGTTTGAGATGGTCTTTAGGCTAAAAATGGGGTAACTTCATTGGGAAACTTCAATGCTGTTTCTTTCTGATCTTCTGCTACATAGCGGGCTAAAAATTGGCTTTTCTGTTGGCTTCACTCGATCTTTGATTCCTGCCTCAGGCGTTCTATCACTTCTGTTTGTGATGATTTCATAATGGTGTTTTTTTAAGTAAAACGTTTTGCCAATACAGAATCGACTCAACTTATCTGATAGAGATTGAAACGTGCAATTTGAATAATACTTGAGTTCCAAGATGTTTGTGATCTCGAGAATGTAAATATAATCAGCTACTCTAGAATATTGCCAAGTCCAATTTTAGTTGCCTTGGGAAAATTCATGCTAAGATTGTAGAGGAAAGGTTTACACCATGTCCAAACGGTTGGAGTTTACTTTGGGGAAGGCGTTTAATTTCAGTAGCCTTGGGAAAAAGAGCATCCTCTGAGGAAGATGTGGCTCAACCTTGTAAGCCTTTTTTTTTGGGAATTGAGAAAAATTAAGGGCTATGGGAAGAAAATTACTTAAAATTAGAGTTAGTGTCATAAAAAAATTTCAAATTGATATACCTGTAATAATACCAAAAATCCCAATTAGAACATTCATGAGAAATTTACTTTCTATTAGCTTCTGTAAAATAGGATTAAAATCATAAAAAAACCCTAAACTAGTATACTCATAACAAAGGAAACGCAAAATCCTAAATTGATATATCCATTAACTGTCACATGTAATCAGCTTAGTAATTTGATGATAAAATTTAACGAAAAGTAATAATATGTTATAGGAATATCAGTTTGTGATTTTTTGTAATTTATAAATTATTTTTTGGTAAATTTATCATGAATTTTTTAAATTTTGGATTTTTTCGTGGTATAAGCCCTAAAAATTTTAAAATTCTCTCCCCTTTGCCTTCTAACAAGAAATTTAAAATCTCTGGTTTCCACACCCACTTTCCTATTTCCTCATTTCTTAAATAAAGATTTGAATTACGTCCATATAACAAGAATCGATATACGATAGAAAAATATTGTATAAGACATTTGCTAAATTGCTTATTGTGCTTGGAAGAACATCAGATATGGTCATATTCCATGGTATTGGGTGTTTCTTGCACCTAGATTAGGAAAGAAAAAAAATTAAATTAAACTAATGAAAAAGGGAAAAAGGAAGAAGAGAAAACTTAGATCTACAAACCATAGCGGCGATTGTGATGGTTGTCATCGATGACAATGTCTACCGTTGCTGCGGTGGCTGCCTTAAATTAGAGGGAAAGAGAGTTGGCAAGAAACAACAAGTGAAACAAATATGTCATAGCAGGATGGTAGCCACTACAGTGGTGGTCAGTTAGGGAGTGCAGCCACCACATATTACACCCTAGGATGGAAGCATAATATCGTCAGAGAGAGAGAGGGCCACCGTTGCGCAAGGGTCGCCTAAGAAGCGGCAGCCACCGGATGGTGGCTACAAGGGTGCAATCATCGAAATGGTGGCATGAGAATTTTTCTTATCTAATCGAGGCTACTCATCCTTTGGCTTAGGCAGGTAATCAAGTTTTTTTATTCGGTTGTATCTAAATTTATCCTGTCAAAATGACTTTACCAAAATATCGGGTGGGATAACATTTTTTCAATGTAAAGTCAAATTCAATTTACGAAACGCCTCCTAAGTCCATGAATTCATAGTTATTAATATAGGTAAGTTCCCTCATGGGATTTTTAAAAGAAGGTTAAGAAACAAATAAGCACAATCTCTCATGATACCAAGAAGCAAATCAAATTGAAATCAAAAGTCATAATTAAAAGACTGCAATTCCATATCCCTAAATGATAGAATGGTTTATTATGGGGGAACTACATAGGTGGGAATCATACACATGCAAATTTGAAACCTACCCATCGAAAGATGAAGAGGAGGAAATTGAGTTTGAAATGGTAATCAATTTTTAATTTGGCAAAGGGGCGATTTTAAAAGCGAGGCGTGATTTACCCTAGAAACCAAATTTGGGTATTGTGTATTGGAAAGAACAAGAAGAAGAGGAGGAAAAGAGCACTACGTCATGCGAAAGTCCGTATTAACCTTCTTCCTCGTGCGAACGTACATCTCTCTCTCTCTCTCTCTCTCTCTCTCTCTCCGCTCCTTCTGTTCTTTCTGTTGTCTGAGGGCAGATCACACGATACATTAAACATGCGTACGAGTAGTCGTGTTCGTGCGTTGATGTGTGCTGTGTTGGGTTGCTGTCCTTCCTCTCTCTCCGTGCCGCCACTGAAGGAGGTGATCGTCGGCAGCATCTTCTCTCTCCCTCTGCAATGAATGAGTCGGGAAAATCAGTCACCACACGCTTCCATCTGCACGCCTTCCCGGTCACCTTACGTCACTCCACTGACACTTTGAAATCTGCGTAGAGAGAGAGAGAGGGAGAGAGGGAGAGGGAGAGGGGAGAGAGTCAGATCATCGTCCGTCAGAGGATGACATGGGGTTTGATTTAATCGAATTGATTGATTTGCTCGCCATTTGAAGTCTCTCAGGCAGTGAAAAAAGATCTGCTTCTCCTGCTGATGTCACCTGCGCGAAAAGTGACTGCGCTCTCCTCTTTCTCCGCCCCTTCTTGCAAACAATCTTAAAAATCGATACCACAAAAAATTTAAATTTATACAGATTATGACATTTAATGCTATAATTTTTTTATTATACCAAAATTCATAAACTATATTTACTATGACGTCAATACCTTTAACTTTTTTGAAATACATCATGCCGGATAGATCCCAATTTTTTTTTTCCTCATGCATATAAATTTGACTTAGTAGTAACACTGAAAAAAATTATGGGTATTAGTATTGCTTGGATAAAGTTTAAGGTTTTTTGTGGTAATCGAACAATATTTTTGTTACACTGATTATGGGTTTTGGGTTTTCTGTGGTGCATAGTGAATATGATTTAGAGTTTTTAGTAATATTTTTCTCAAAGTTTTAATTTAAGAGGGATAAAAGGAAATGAAGGCGAAGAAAGTAGGATATAATGGGCTTCTACAGGAAAGGACGCCATCAAAAGAGAGTTTAATCTAGCTTGTATTATATTATTATAAATGGCCTAATTTTCTAAAAGACCCCAACTTTAAATTTAATCTTAATTCTATCTTGAACTCTTTTTTGTCTAAAAAACAAACCTTAAATTTTAGGTTTAGTCCAAATCTACCAAGAAATTTTCTTTTTTCAAAAGAAAACTCAACTTTGGGTCTACTTCCAAATCTAGCCCTAAACTTTCTTTTTGTCTAAGAGAAAAATCATCAATTTTTACTCTAGTCCTAAATTTGCCTCTATCAACCCTTTATCATCGTTAGTCATCTCTAATCTTTTATATCCTATAATGGTTTCATTTTGAAAATAATTTTCCATATTACCTTTGCTAACGTGGATTTATTATTGATATGTGCCACATCAAATTGGCAATAGACCATATTGGTAGATTTGAGAATAAATTGAAAGTTGGTGATTTTTTTTAGACAAAACAAAATTTGATGTAGATTTGAGACTGGACTTAAATTTTTGGATTTTTTAAGGCAAAAAAATTTCGGATAGATTTAGGACTTTACTTAAAGTTTAAGATTTTTCTTGAGACCAAATAAAAAAATTCTAGACAGAATTGAGATTATACGTAAAGTTGAGATTTTTTTTTTTTTTTTTTTGGGGGGAGAAGTAGGCCAATCTTATAATTGGCGAATAGTAAATAAGGACGTTACCCACATTTAGTTTTAGTTAACGTTACACTTGTGTGTGATGTTCATATATATAATCAGCTAATTAAAGGTTTGGTCAGAAAAAAAAAATTACTCTGATCAGGGATGAAGGGAAATATAACACTAGCAAAGTCGAGTCCTTTTACTCTACACCCGCCATGTGCTTAAAGCATAGTAATACTCTCTAGATAATTCTCTATTCGTCCAATTTTCATTCTCTATAAAGATTTGATTGACAATATGGAAAATTTAATATGTAATAGAATATTAGAAAGAATACATGAGCTAAGCTAAGCGACCAATTACAAGCGTTTTTTAATGAAACCATTTGAAAATATCAATTTCCTTTTCAAGATATATCCAAAAAAAAAAAAATAGATGAAAAAATTGTGTCCAATAGGATTCAAACCTATACTGAAGATTTAGAGTACCTCTGTCCTCCCCAATTCAACGATGTACGCGTTTTTCTGACTTAGGCTTCGATGCGCATGCATGCGGAGAGGATCAGCCCGAGCTGGCCAATATTGCAGAGTCTCGATGTTCACATAGTCCCACCGTTTTCCTCACGTGAGAAAACACGATTATGATGTGAGGAGGCTGTCATGTAAATCGACTAGGCATGCAAACGTACTGACCCGCATCCCCGAGACTGAGAGCAGTGCCATGCATGCCGAGGATTTTGCATGCAGAATCGAAATTGGATCGATGTATTACGCTGGTCCGCCAATGAATTCTCGAAACTCGGCAATCATTCTCCCTCCCTCCCTCTCTCTCTCTCTCTCTCTCTCTCCCTCTCTGGAAATTTTTCGTCGGGATTGATGAATCGGATCGTCGTCTCGTATATGCAATATGCATAAGCAGTCGTCGGCCCCAGGTTTTTGACTCAGTGGAACGTTGCTTTTGCAGCAGTTAATTTCGTTCTCTCTCTCGAGAAATTTTACGTGGGGATTGATGAATTAGATTCCCGTCAGCTCGTATATGCAATATGCATAAGCAGTCGTCGGCCCCAGGTTTTTGATTCAGTGGAACGTTGCTTTTGCAGCAGTTAATATTATGAACTCGCAGAGGTAAGTGGGGGCGTATCAGTGCGTCATGAGAAGAGGACTTCTCAATGCCCATCTTATCTCTAATTTAATTTTTCATTGTCCATTATCAGATACATATATTTTTTTTCCTCAACTTATAGTAATAATAGAAATTTTAAAAAATGACTCGAAGTGAAATTATTTTCTCAAATAATGAATCAAAATGATTTTGTCTCACTCTCAACTAAGTGCTTGAAGAGACCATGGTAACTTCAAATAAATTTTCAGACTCACTAGCTAGTTGAATCTTCACTGGGGGACTTTTTATAGTGAGTAGAACAAGGGCAATTTTGTCCAAATTGCAATTGGGAAAAAATAATAAAATCGTCATATTTGATAGTGATTTGGGACCAACCAAAAAAAACCAAAAAAGAATTGGGGTTATGGTTCTTCGTTCTTTTCTTTTTCCTCTATGCTACTTAAGCAAATTTTGTCGGGATATAATTCATACTCTCCACATTTTATTAGTAGTTTGGGTTGGGCCAATACATAGCTACTGGTATATATAATGTATTTTTTTTTTCATTGTGATTGAGAAATGTAACAAATAGCTGCGATGTGACATTCCGAATTTTCAATGCTTTTTTAATTAAATTAGTTGGGCCTTTCATCGATGCGCCTGTAGTGCTATTCTTAAAGCTAATCTCTCGTGAGATAACTAGACTATTTGGGAAAACCATTAAGGAATTTTAATGTATTGGACTTGAGAATTCGACCAAGAATCGACTATTCGACAGTGCTCATCCATCAAGATCATTACGACACAGTTAAAGATCGATTATAGATCAGAGATAGGTCGGTTAGATCGAGATATGTGGTTAAACGTGTGTGATTCCACTAAATTACAAAATTCTCCTCAATCGGCAATAGACTGACTTTTTTTTTTTTATCGTTTTGGTACCCTGTGTTCATATTTGAATCCTCAAGATTTTCACAATCACCGAGAGTCATCAATGTGTTGAAGAGGTTCGTTGTGGTTCGAAGAAAATCGACCACGGGTCATTTGCACTAAAAGTTTCCGAAAAGCTACCTGGTAGTCTAGGTCATCCTAAAATCGTGCTAGATTGAAATTAATCGCGAATTTAAATCTGATTTCTGGAAATTGAAAGTTCTGTTATATCACAAGTCATTTTAGGAATGTCAACTCAGTCTCCGAAGATTTTTCTGCAAATTGAGACTTTTTGGGAAAAAGTTGTCGTAGGACCGTTTTTATTTAGAAAAGTTCAAAGGCCGTTTCTAATTTCGAAATTGGGATGTAAGTGGGATCAATTGGTGAGGAAAAATACCAATTTGATCGAGGGTTCGATAATTGAATTTATAGGAGCCGATTTGAGTTGATTCAATAGGAATTAAAGTCCAATTGGGGGAAAAACATTACAAATTCATATGCTCCTCACCCATGACTTGTAGACCACTTTAAAAGAGGTTCTAGAAGGGTTTGGTGGCTGAATTGTGGCCATGGAAGCCAGCTAGGGGTGGGCATTAGTCAAGGGGACCAAAAGAAGATAAGAAGACCAAGTAGGCCCCCCTTGCTCCCTCATCTCCTCCTTCTCCCTAGCAACCGTCGAGCAGCATCCCTCATCTCCTCCTTCCAGCCGTTCGAAGCTCAGCAAGCCCAGAGAAGCAGCCAAAGACGCCAGCAGCCCAGTCGGACCGTTGCCGCACACCCCGGAGCCACCGAAACTACATCGCTCGCCCGCACGTGTCCCTCCGCCTCAGCCATGTCCCAGCTGCTTTGCCCATGTCGTTCGCATGTCCAATAGGGTCTCGCCGTCTAGCAGGCCACTGTCGAAGTCCTAGCCACTGTCATGAGCCACCGTCCTCCCCCATCCAAGCCACGGCAACCCCACCATGCCGTTTCTTGACCAACTAGACACCAAGGAAGCTTCAACAGCCCCCAACCTGCACCGAATAGAACCGAAAATCAGTGGGTTTCTAGCATTGTTTAAGCCCATTTTGGCCTGCTTTCAGACCCCGAAAGTTGGTCCCGCTTTGGAGTTTCTGGCCCCTTACTGCGTCCCCGTTAGTTTGATCCGAGCGGATCGTCAAACAAGTGAGTTTAACTCACTAATCCTTAATTAGTAAGTTAATGACGTTTAAGGGTTGATTAGTTTAGACTAAGCATGAATTAAGTGGATAGTTAGATTAGATTAGCAATTTAATTAATTGTTATTGCATGTTAAGTGGTTAGAATAGTGTAGTTAGAGCCTAGACAAGCTCTAGTATTTAATTAGAGTGGTTCGGTAATTTTCCGGGCCTATCTCAACTTCCAATTATGCTTTATGGGCCTAAGTTGCATTTATTGGCATTATTTATTTAATTTCCGTAATTATTTAATTATTTAATTATTTTCTAGAAATTAGACCGGGATAGCCAACGATCGGAATTTTATGCTGATTGCAGTGGTGTGATCTATTTATTTAATTGAGCTTTTATTTGTGCACATTTTGCATAGTTTGTATTTTAGGAATTTATTCCTAAATTTATTTAATTTCAGTAATTAATTGGAAAATCACCGAGCGTCGGTTTACAACGCCAAAAATAGATTTGTGGATTGTTAAAATTGGTGGGATTTTCAAGTGGCAAAAAATTATATTTTGACTGAGGCCGACCGTGTACCCACACACAATTATTTTTATTGAGAACGATAAAAATGGTGATTTAATTAGATGATCAGAATCGATATTTGAGGTAACTTCTGGCGAGCATAATAGTATACTATATCAATATTTGAGGCAGCTTCCGGTGAGCATAATAGTATACTATATCAATATTTGAGGCAGCTTCTAGCGAGCATAATAGTATACTATATCAATATTCGAGGCAGCTTCTAGTGAGCATAAATAGTATATTATATGAATATAATTGCAACAGCTTCTGGTAAGCATAAATAGTATACTATATGAGTATATTTGTGGTAGCTTTTGATGAGTTATATTATCTATATATCAGCTAAAGTGAGCAATTCTAGATTATGGTCGAACTTATAGATAGTATTGATTGAGATGACCGGGAATGGTCTTGTTGACATGTAATCAACTGAGTCGATTGATCGATAATTCGATCTAGCTGGATGATTTGATGGGGTGGTATGGTTTGTCAGTATCTATTAATTAAACTGACTCGTAGGAAGAAGTAGAGGCTAAGGTAAGTCATCTAACTCGTGTTTGTGCATAGGCAACCCTTATGGCGTATTTTCTTCCTAATCAGGTCTTAGGGGGTAGAACTCGCTGAGATATCATCTCACTCCATTGTGGGATATCAATTTCAAGCCCTTAGATGGTAGCTCCTCTTGAATATTTTGGACAACCGAATAAGATCACAGAGCAGAAGCATCTCATTCCGATTCATGAGCACCCCGAGGGATTGGAATACAAGATGGTGAAATCCGTAGTCTGGGTTGATGCGGGTTTACCTAAAAAGGTACCCTATCAATCTAGGCATGGTATCGCCTGCATTGTAATGGACAGAAAGAGGGCCCCAAACCAAAACCTGAGATACCTCTGTATGTAATGGAGGTTGCTTTTAGAAAGGGTACGACAGACTCTAAGGATGGTCCGGTGGTGGACGCGAAGGACCCTAAGCTTGATGATCCAGATTCTCCGGTGTACTCGGCGGTAGACTCCAACTGAAGTGTGGAAGAAGGAGAAATCGATGATGATGATGACCTGTAGTGGTTTTGGAAACCCCCCACCCCCACCCCTGTTTGTAGACTTTGCTTTCTGACTGGCTTGTGTGTGACCTGACTTGGGTAGTTCGTATTGTAATATATACATTCGGGTTCGTGATGTATATAAGTGTGGTTGTTGTTTTCAGGTTCAAAATTTGTGGTCCTACTTTCCTATCATATTGTTTTATTGTCTAGGGATTTTATATTTGCTTCCGCATAAGTATTAAAAAGAATGGGTCGGCGATGCAACCTGGCACATTGCTATTCTATCGACCAAGCAAGGATGGGCACGGGCTCGGAGCATCAAGACGTGACATGCGATGTGTTAATTATAGTGTGATTTTTTAAACCCCCCCCCCCCTGTATGTAGACTTTGCTTTCTAATTGGCTTGTGTATGACCTAACTTTGGTAGTTCGTATTGTAATATATACATTCGGGTCCGTGATGTATATAAGTGTGGTTGTTGTTTTCAGGTTCGAAATTTGTGGCTATACTTTCTTATCCCATTATTTTATTGTCTGGGGATTTTATATCTGCTTTTCCGCATGCATATTAAAAAGAATGGGTTGGCGATACGTCTTGGGACATCGCTATTCTATCGACTAAGCAGGGATGGGCACGGGCTCGGAGCATCGGGACGTGACATGTGATGTGTTAATTATAGTGTGATGTTTTGCTAGATGTAACCTTAGTTTAAGGATGAATTAGCACAAAATTTTATATCTCGAATTCTTTTTCTTATTTTTTCTCTCTATTTGCTTATAATTGTGTTGAATCCTAACAAATTTGCTCTCACTTGCTCTGCACACAATCCTCATTGCTCATAGCTCCTTGCCAAAGGGAATGCTCCTTGCATTGCATTTGTTGATGAAAGTAATGCTATAGGGCGGCATGAAGGAACTGCAATTGGAGGAGGAAATGATGGAAGGAAGAAGAACCTTCACCAGCTGTTGACAGAGATGGATAATTATGAAGGAAATATCATTGTTATTACGGTGACAGACATCACAAACATTCTGAAATGCCTTGCTTAGGCCTAGAAGATTTGACAGATGGATATGTATGTCTATACTTAGCGGGCAAGTCTTGTAGCATGTACCTGTACATAGTGTCGGTAGAACGGTCAATCTCGTGGTGCATATGCTTATGTCATGGGCCGATCGATTGGGATCGTGATCGCATGGCGACTCGGGCTATTTTGGTTCACCCAAGCCAAGCCTTGCTCGATCAAACGCTCACTCGCTCGTATACCCGGATCGTAGAGAGAGAAAGTTTAGAGAGATGAGCTCTGGAAAGAAATGAGCTTTGATATTACTGAAAATGATTGGATGATTACAAATGAGAGAGGGCGCCCCTTCTTATACTTGAGGGCATCAGCTTACAACCATTGATCTAAAATTTAACTGGCGAACGAGATCGCACCGCCTCAACTACCGATATAAATACCAACTACTAGCTACTGACATAAATAGAACTAGAAACTTCTAGAACTTGGAATATTGACGGTTACACCCACCCCTTGTAGAATTCGGGAAGGAGACTTGTGGGGAAGCCAAGCGAGCACAAGAGGTCTACCACGGATGAGTCACGGCCGTCCCTCTGGAACCTCTTGGATTGGCCTTCTTTAGGGCTGTGACATTCTCCCCCACTCATTTGAGTGACGCCCTCGTCGCTCACAGCTTGACAAGCAGCTTTCCTCGCACGAGCATGGGCTTTCTTCTTTTGGTTTCGTTTCACTCAAACGCCCATGAATGAAGGACCACATCCTTCTATGGTCAGCTCGGGCTTGGCACATGACTCCACCTTCGGCTTAGGCGTGACGTGCGGTGAGCACTCAACCTCAGGAAAAAGCACTTGAATTGGCATGGCATGCGTTGGAGTAGGATCCAACTCTAACTTCGGCTTCACCTCGATCAGCTTGTTCAAGCGCTTCACAGACTTCAAGCTCTTGTCGAGGCGCCAGATTGACGCGATGGTCTTGGTGTCGACTACCCCTTTGATCATGGGGATCATCGACGGGCATTTTTGGTCGGGGATTATGATATACTTGGTCCTCATGTCGATCATGGCTCCCACACTTTCGAAGAATTGCATAACCAAAATGAGATCATAATCGTCAAGCGGGATTACCTCGAAAGTCATCGTCTTTCCATCCGCCAATCTTGACATCCACATCGGGAGTTGCTCCTACGCCACGAACGCCCAAATTGATGGGCTTGTGGGTCTTCCCGGATGGCTCCACGCAAAGACCCAAGGCTTTCGCCGCCTCGATCGACATGAACATGTTCGACGCTCCCGTGTCGACCAAAGCGTAAAGCGTTCAGCCACACACTTCGACCTCCACGAAGAACATGTTCGTGTTCGGTGTAATTCCTTCTTCTTTGGATGGCAACCGAGCTTGGACGGAGTTGATCATCTTCACCGCTCCAAGCCGGATTTGCCTCTTCTCTTCTTTGGGCTCCTCCTCCTCTTCGATGGCAAGGAGGGCGTTGATTCGACCCTTCTTCGGCACTTTTGGGTCCAATGTGGACCTTGGCAAATGAAACAAGGAGAAGGCGAAGGTTGATCAAACTTACTCGTGTAGTCCATCGATGGTCGACCCCTTTGAAAGGACGGCTTTGAAGTTCCTTCTCCCAATGTTTTGGCTTGGTCGCCTTGATCATGCGCGCCTCGGGGAGTGTTTCTTGCTTCGTCCTCAGATCGATCCAACCTCCACTCTCTTAGTCTACTCTTTGGTGAGGTCGACGAGCGACTCGGCCACATTTAGTGCTCTCGCGAGACTCGTCACATCCCTTCGCTTGAGCTCGAGTAGTGCCCATAGCTTCAGTCCATCCATGAACGCTCTAAGAGCCTCCTCTTCGCTTAGGTTGTGAATCTAGAGTTTGAGCTCCGTGAATTCCCTCATGTACTCTCGGATCACACCTCTTTGCTCGAGGCAATGGAGCTTGCTACGGGCTTCTTGTTGAGAAAACTCAGGGAAGAAATAGTCCGGAACTCCCTTATGAAGTCATCCCATGTATCCACGGGATTAGCATCGCGTCTAACCTCATCACACCTATTACGCCACCAAAGCATTGTTGTATCAGTAAGGAACATGGAAGTAGTTCGTACCTTGATTGACTTATCGTGTAGGTTGACAACACCAAAGTATTGCTCCATGCTCCAGATGAAGTTGTCCACCTCCTTGGCGAATCGTTCGCCTTTGAACTCTTTCAGCTTTGGCACCTCAATCTTGGACACTGCTTGAGTAGGCACCGCACCGTTGGTGATGCTAAGCTTGCATAGGGTGAGCTCGGTCTTGAGCTCTTGGATCTTCGCCTTCATGACTTCAACCTTGTCCCTACACGGGCTTTCCTCCTCGATCACTTAGACGCGCTCTTTCAACACATCGATCGATGCTTCAAGGGCTTCATCCTTGTTGTGCAACGGGGTTGTAGCTTCGTTGAGGCTGGTCATGAAGTCTTCATAGAGCGATGTCTCAACCTCCATGATCCGGTCTTGCACATCGTCAAGACCTTCCATGAACTCGAGCACAACACTCCGGACCTTCCCGATCTTCTCATCGATCGCAGCTACAACATCCATTGAGGCATCTCTTTTCTTCGCTCGGCCACGAGTCTCCTTGACTTGCGCGGCCTCTCCATCCATGACAGTTTCTTGGCTCGACATTCTCTTGAACAGTTGGCGCTCATTGGTCTCTCAAAACGGATCTCTCTTTTGTTTGATACTACTTGTCACGGGCCGATTGATTGGGATCATGACCACGCGATGACTCAGGCTATTTTGGTTCACACAAGCCAAGCCTTGCTCGATCAAACACTCACTCGCTCTTATATCCGGATCATAGAGAGAGAAAGTTTAGAGAGAGGAGCTCTGAAAAGAAAGGAGCTTTGACATTACTGAAAAGGATTGGATGATTACAAATGAGAGAGGGCACCCCTTCTTATACTTGAGGGCCTCGGTTTACAACCATTGATCTAGAATTTAACCGGCGGATGAGATCGCACCGCCTCAACTACCGACATAAATACCAACTACTAGCTACCGACATAAATAGAACTAGAAACTTCTAGAACTTGGAGTATTGACGGTTACGCCCACCCCTTGTAGAATTCGGGATGGAGACTTATGGAGAAGCCAGGCGAGCACAGGAGGTCTACTGCGGATGAGTCATGGCCATCCCTCGGGAACCTCTTGGATTGGCCTTCTTTCAGGCCGTGACACTTACTTATAGTATCTATGGGCAAAAGAACGCTTCAAGTGCCATAACTTTGGCCAAATGGACACTTAAGTGCCATAACTTACGAAAGGTACACTTAAGTGCAATATTCGAAGAAAAACGGATCACTTAAGTGCCACTCCAGCCAAAAACGCCAACGTGGCATTTTTCCGGCGAAGCGTGCCTAAAACAACGTCATTTTGCACGTGGCCAAAACGGCGTCGACGTGGCCAAAACGGCATCGTTTTGGGCTGACGTGGTAAAAAAAAAAAATTAATTAAATTTAGTTAAAATATTTAAAAATAATAATTTTAAAATTAAATTTAGTTGAAATATTAAAAATTTAAAAAATTTAAAATTTAAAATTTAAAAAAAAAGGGAAAGAGGGGGAGGCGGCCGAGGGATTAGCCCTTAACCACCGCCGCCGCCGGACCGCCGGGATTCCCGGCGGTGGCGGGGGAGGGTCGGCCGGGGTCACCGACCCCGGCCGGGCCCGGTGACCCCGACCGACCGGCGGCGGGGCTCGCGGCCCTTGCCGGATCTGTGGCGAGGGCTCGCGACCCTCGGCCGGATCTAGGCGAGGCCGCGACCCTCGCCCGATTTGGCGCAAGGGCTCACGAGCCCTCGCCGCTAGTCGGCCGGTCGCCCCCACGGCCAAGGCCCGGCCGACCCTCCCCGCTGTCACCGGCCCTTCCCAGCGGCGACGGGCGGCGGCGGTGGTTGAGGGCTAATCCCCAAAAGTGAGCCCCCTTTCCTTTTTTTTTTAAATTTTTTTTAATTATTAATTTTTAATATTTCAACTGAATTTAATTTTAAAATTATTATTTTAAAATATTTTAACTAAATTTAATTTTAAAATTATTAATTTAAAATATTTTAAATAAATTTAATTTAATTATTTATTTATTTTTTTTTTGCCACGTCCCCCAAAACAACGCCGTTTTGGCCACGCGCATGCAAAACAGCGTCGTTTTGGGCTCGGTTCGTCGGAAAAGTGCCACGTCGATATTTTGGCCGGATTGGCACTCAAGTGATTCCTTTTACTCCGATTTTGGCACTTAAGTGTACCTTTCGTAAGTTATGGCACTTAAGTGTCCATTTAGCCAAAGTTAAGGCACTCCAAGGGTCCGCGTGTCAGTATCTATGCAAGCAACTATTGATGTTCCTGATACCTGGTGTGGGAAAAAAGTCGATGAAAGAAGTGATTAGCATTTTTTATGCGCAATGAACAATTTACCCAGGAACGAACATTGAATTACGGATGAACAACAAATAATATGACTTCACGATAGTCTAAATGCAATCATGATGAAAACATTCAATTTCCACAGCGTTAATGCCGATTGTCTTCGTAAAAGAGTAATGGAATGCCTGCCTTTTTTTTTTTTTTTTTTTGATGGAAAGAGAAGAAGAAGAGAGAACAGTTTCATTTTGAACGTTATTTCTGCCAACTAGCCCGATGGTTATCTTTTGAAGTTATTTATATGGTTCCCACATACCTTTTTAAAGGGTGTCTCTCCATCATAACATATCAAGACGAAACAATACATCTTAATCGCATCCCATTATGGACGTACTAATAAAATACAATATCTCCTACTCGGACATGATAGGCTTGATAGTGCTCTATCAAGAATATAAGTCATTCAACATTCATAAACTTTTGAAAGAATTTATACTGGCGAGAAAGTCATGCGACTAGTGAATACACCTGCACTTGAGAGCTCAAATTATGCATCCGTTAGGGATGACATAATGGCTACAATCCTAAAAGAAATAAACAATTGATGTCTCACAGTGCCCTAAACATATTTTGTTACATCAATCCAAGTATACTTATTCTTTAAAGGTTATACTTGATTATTCTCATAACATAATGTATTCACAATTATATCAAAACCACAAAAGATGATATAATTGGTCGACTAGTAAATACATGTGATAGATGTAAAATAATAATAGTCTTTTTTTTGCATTCATGTCTCTCTCTATTTCAGAACAACTGATTTCCTAGACACATCCCATAAAGCCATATCTATTCATGATCGTCGGTAACATGTTAAAGTAGCAACATTGATATTTCACTTCGAGAATATAATCAGAAGTAACATAGGACACAAAATAAGATAAATTATAAATTACCTCAAGGGCTCATACGATAAGTAGATATGGATAATTTCACTCACCTTCCCCTGTTGGTCGTATAATGCACATGTAATATGAATTACATGCTATAGTAGATTTCTCTTTATATAAAAGCGTATATCATTTATTAAATATATCTACAATACGGATCTTTGCCTAAACATAATCACGTGCTTCTCACATACTCCAGTTTAGCTCGAGTACTATATTAGCTCGCTTTCTATAGTGCCAATTAAGTACTTGCATCCTACATCTTTAATTTATACATGATTGTGAACTATCATGTTCGGTCTTATCATATACAAATCACAGACCTCATCATGACTCCAATCAAGTCGACATATTATTTTATGTACTAAATTTGCTCTTAGACATTTATTTATTCATAACGTCTCATCGCAATGTGCTAACTATAACACTTGAAGTGATTGCTCATGTGAGTGAGTCAATCATTGTTTATTAATAAACTTTTCAATAATATATGTGTGTTTGTACTAGTCTCATAATAGATATGTACTTATTAATAAAACATCAAGTCACTAAAAAACAAACAAATACAATACATACATTCACATATACCTAAACCAATGATCCTCTACAATATTACGTATCACATTCTACGTGATCCTAGAGACATTCTGTGGGTCAAGAATATGTCTATAGGAACAACCTTCGTACAGGATCAGCAACCATTCTATTAGTTAAAATGTATTGAAGGATCACTTATTTCTGTGCTATTATATCTCTAATAAAGTTGTTGTTTAACTTTGTCTTTCCATGATACTTGGGATCTTTCACATAAGCAATGGCTACTTAACTATCACAATAAACTATCACTAACAATGGCTAAATTTTTCAAGAAACGTTTTAACCATATTACTTCTTGCACAGCGATAGAGCATACAATAAATTTTGTCTCCATTATAGACAAGGCCATGCATATCTATTTCTCATTGTTCCAAGAAATTACACATTCATTAAGCAAGAATGCATATCCAAAAGTCGATATACGCTCATCTAGGTCTCCTCCCAAATTAGCATCTGAATAGCCTAACAAGCATAAATTATTCCCTTGATAACAAAGTCGATAGTCCATGGTGCCTTTTAAGTATCTCATAATCATCTTCACTGCTTTCCAATGTGCTTGACTAGGATATGATTGATATCGACTCATCAACTGCACTGTATAACATATGTTGGGTCGAGTACACATCATAGCATACATCAAACTTCCGACCGCACTAGCATAAGGAACAACTTCTATTTCTTTATTTTTTTTCTATAGTCTTAAGACACATCTTAGTACCTAGGCCTTCACCTTACATGACAGAGATTATAATGCTACATATTGAAACGCTCAAAAATCTTTATTATATAAGACTCTTGTGATAAAGCAATAAATTTCCTTGATCGATCTATTTCGATCTTAACTCTTAATATATAAGCAGCTTCTCCTATATCCTTTATTTCAAAATTGGAGGATAACCATTCTTTTATGGTGATAACCAAAACTTTGTCATTTTCAACAAATATAATATTGTCCACATAAAGTGAAAAAATCACAAATTTATCTTCGGATGGTTTGACATATATACGGTGATTTTTTTCGATCATCGTGAATCCAAAAGTCGTTATGGCTCGATGAAAACAAAGATACCACTGTCTAGATGATTACTTAAGGCTGTATATTGAGCGATGAAGCTTGTAAACTTTATGCTCTTGACTTTTAACTATTAAACATATTGGTTGCTATATATAGATTTCATCATTTAGTTATACAATGAGAAATGTCATTTTTACATCCATTTGATGTAATTAAAGATATAAATGTGCAACGATGGCTAGGATAAATCGTATTAAGGCAAACCTTACGACTAATGAAAATGTTTCCTCATGGTCTATACATTTTTGTTGAGTATAACTTTTCGTCATAAGACGAGTCTTATACTTTTTAATTGATCCATCCGCCATTCGCTTAATCTTAAAAGCCCATTTATTTCCAATAGTCTTGTGATTGAGTGGTAAATCAACTAAGTCCTAGATGTAATTTGATCTTATTGATTCCACCTCATTTTCCAAAAAATTTCTCCATTCTTGCTTATCAGATGATGAGAGAGCTTCTTTAATAGTTATAGGCTCGGCATCATCTTACGGAGCAATCATAAATGCTTTTCTTTTAATCTCAAAACAATGATGGGAAATACTTTTATGATTATTTTTACGTAACTGAACTTCTCTTGATCAATTCACCAATCGATGCAATACTTCCACTAGGCCTTATATGTTAAGGTAAATCTTCATTTCCCTCTACAACATTAGTGGGTATATTATCAGGATTTTCCATCTTAGATAATTGGAAGTTTTTATCAATCTCACATCTACTAAGAAAATCATTCTCTAAGAACGTGACATCCCATAGCTCCATTTCGGTCTCACTTCCATCAACTTGTTCACTTATGAACACGTACCTTTCAGAGTGTTCAAAATATCTTATAAAGATAATTTTTTCTCTCTGTGACCTAATTTGCCATAATTTATGGGAAAAATCATGAACATAAGTTGCACACCCCCATGGACGTAGATTACTTAAATTTGGTTTCCTACCAATCCACAATTCATAAGGGGTGAAAGTGACTGATTCTGAGGGCACATGGTTAAGTATATAATGCATCTCCCTAATACGAGATGGGTAAATTTGTTTGCGCCATCATAGACCTAACCATTTCTAAAAGAGTTCCATTCATTCTTTCAGCAACCCCATTTTGTTGCGAAGTACTAGGAATGGTCAATTGTCGTATAATTTCATTTTCTTCACAAAGAGTCTTAAATTACTTAAATAGATACTCATATCCGCGATCAGTTCTCAATGTATTTATTGTTTTGTTCAACTAATTCTCTATCAACATTATATATCATTTAAAGCGGTCTAATGCTTCTAACTTATGGGAGATCAGAAAGACATAACCGAAACACATGAAATAATCTATGAAAGTGATGAAATATGAGGCTACATGTCTCGCCCTCACGTTTAATGGACCACAAATGTCAAAATGTATGAGTTGTATCGGAAATTTGGCTCTAGTTCATTTACCGAATGGTTTTCTAGTTATTTTTTCCGCTAGACAATGTTCATATATAGGTAGATTAACATTAGGGAGTGACCCTAAAAGGTTTTCTCTAGCTCACTTTTGTATTACTTATAACTCAATGTGACTTAATCTAGAATGCCAAGTACTTGCATCAATCTTAACATTACTAGAAAATTTAATTAAAGAAAAACAACTATTAACATTAACATTGTATAGATCATAATCAATGTTTAACACCATAAAACCATTCAATATATGATCAGAACCATAATAAAATATTCCAACCAAAAAATGTCAATACAATCACCATGAAAATTCAATACATAACCTAGGTTAAGAAGAACAACTACGGAGACCAAGTTCCGTCGAATATCTAGAACATAGAGGAGATCATGTAGGAATAGGTTTCGACCACCACGTCAAATTAATTTACATGTGCCAATACCTTTCACTTCAACTCTTGAGTTATTTCCAACATATATCAATCTTCTTCTAGATTGTATTTAACGATACTCCACAAATGCTCCTTGGTCTCTATCTACACTATTGCTTTTGAGTCTACAGTCCACATTAGATGAGATTTAGCAAGTATTACAGTACTAGAAAAAAAAAAGGATTACTTAAAGTAATGGAGTAATAATATACCTCTTTTGACTCAGTGTATTCACGAGTAAAGTAGCCCATCTTCTTGGTCTTGTCCTTCTTCCCACCACGCTTCTTACATTGGAAGATCTTAGCCCTCTTAGGTTCCTGATTAGTCTCATTCCATTTGTTGTTGAATTGATGATTCTTTTTGCGCTTGAAACTTGAAACTTTGCGTGAACTCGATTCAACAACATGAGCATGAGTAGAGGATCTTGCAACCTCTACACACTCATCCTCTAATTCCAAATGATATGATATATTATCAAAAGCGACAATATTCTCATTATGCATCATGTTGATCTTAATTTACTCCAAATTGTTAGAAAGAGACCTTATAATAGCATGAATTTGTTATTTATCAGTAAGGGAGTGACCTGCCGACTTCAACTCATGAATCATGGTTGACATCTCCTAAAGATGCTGCCTCATTGATATATTTGGGCACTTTTGGTATATGTCAAACTTGATGGTGAGTCTCCTCAACTTAATAGCAGACATACCCCTAAACTTATCTTTCAATGCAACTCACATTGTTTGAGCTTTATCATAACTTTCAAAATTATACATGAAATCATCTCGCATACAACTTAACAATGTGATGCGAGCAATGCTATTTTTCTTTTTCCAAGCTTGATAAACTTCTTGATCTCTCTTGTGCTGAGCTAAAGTTCATTCATGGTATGATTGAGAGTTTTCAAAACCTCTTGCTCCTCAAAGATGTATTAAACTTTTTGGTGCCAAATATCGTATTGTCATAATTCAATTTCTCTTCCTTATTGAGGTCAATCACGATAGTCTTGGATGTCGAAGTCATAATCAATTACTATAACACATTGACATAATAAATACAGAATCAATACTAGCACATTATCATAGTAACACGCATATTTAATTTGCAGCAAAAACAAACTCCATTAATGATAGTTCAACAAAAGACATAGAAACGAAAGTTTACTATGTTCCCAATCAGCTTCTATGTACGATTGTTCTACTATAATTTACTAGTTTAATTTGCGCAAAATTTAAGTTTTAGGTGAGAACTCCTTCGAATTCTTCCAACCTATGAACTCCCATTAGAAAAATAATTACATGACCTCATATAATTTGCACATTTTTCTATTAACACAAAAAGTATAGCATGATGTGAACCAACATAACAAAAAATATTTTTGTAGCAACTATAATTGCAACCGTAATTCGACACGTAATGAAAAAATTAAGGATTTCCAACCATTGTCCGAGTGTGCTTGGAATCAGAAAATTGTAAGCATATTAAATTATGCACATGTTATCATCGAACCAAACTCTACATAACATATATGTGATCATTTTTATGTAAGCTAGCTTCTATATTTCCAAAAATACAATAAAATACAAGTTAAAAAGGAATAAACAATGCACTTATATCCCAAAAATACACATACTTAAGGTTTCGTACACATTTTTATACCTTTAAAAGCTTCAAACATGTATAATAACTGTATCACAATGTAGAGCACATCCATACAAATCAAATGCCACTAACCAAGCACCGATTAGAGGTCACACACACCGCTTAAGTGTGTGTGCGTGTGGTGCATGCGCCAATGAGCCCGTATGGCTCCTGGCTAGTCTAACCGATTGACCAGTCAACTAGGTTGGGTTGTCAGTCGGTTGCCGGCCAACCAACACCCATCAATTGGGTGACATCACCGATGACGTCATCCAGCGGTTACCGACCGTTGGATGACGTCATCAATGCGCATCAGTTTGCCGACGCACGCATGGAGCTCACGAGCTAGGCATTCCTAGCCAAAAAATGCTTCGAAAAATGACCAAAACAATACAGGTGTACGAGACCTCCAATCCTAATCTTTGTTTTGGTTCATTTTTGACGATTCATGTTGCAATTTTCGAGCAATGAACATCCAAACGATGTGAAGTTCATCCTCTTGATCGCCATATCAAATAGCAAACGAGAAAAATTCAATGGAGAAACAAGGCAAAAATCATTATCAAGCTCTTATACCAATGTGGGAAAAAGTCAGCAAAAGAAACGACTAGCCTCTTTGATGTGTAATGAACAATTTACCCCGGAACGAACTTTGAATTATGGGTGAACAACGAACAATATGATTTCACAATGATCTGAATGCAATCACGATGAAAACATCCAATTTTCACAACGTTAATGCCAATTGTCTCCGTAAAGGAATAATGGAATGCTTTTTTTTTTTTGGTTAATGGAAAGAGAATAAGAAGAGAGAACAATTTCTTTGTGAACGTTCTTTCTATCAACCAACCCTACGGTTATCTTCTAAAGTTATTTATATAACTCTCTCATACCCTTTCAAAAGATGTCTCCCCATCATAACATATCAAAATAAAACGATGTATCTTAATCGCATCCCACCATGGACATACCAATAAAGTATAACATCTGGGGTACTACTAAGGGGGTTTGCTAGCAATAAGAAGTTTGAGAATTCCTGGATTTGGTGGAGTGGATCTTCACAGCCTCTTGAATGAGGCTGCTGTATTGGCTAGCCATCATGGGAAGATAGCAACCTCCGTGAAGGAGATTGATGATTCAATTGACAGGATTGTTGTTGGAATGGAGGAAAAGTGATGATGAACGGAAAGAACAAGAGTCTGGCGGCACACCGTGAAGTTGGTCATGCATTTGCGGGCGAGCGATTGCATCATTTTTCCGATTCTTCTCATCCTTTGTTGGGAAAAGTATTCGCATGAATACCTCATGTTTGTGATGTTTATTTTACTTGGTTTGATATTCCAGTGCGCATTTGATTTTTGTTTATTTAGACTGCTGAAATATTGTTATTATTTTCCTCCATTGACAAGCACATAGTGATGCTTGATTGTCGAAGATTTAGCTAGTAGAAGAAGCAATTTCTTCAGTAACCCATCAGGTTCATACCTTTGTCAACTTCTCTTGTGTTGCTTCCTATGACTCTCATGAGAATGGGGAGACATTGATGCTGCTGTAAAAATAATTTGAGATAGAGTGTACGAAATTGCACTAAGTAGTCACACAAGGAAACAATGACTGAGGTTGGTGCTGTCCTTTCGAAGTTTGCTAATGTTCCTACTGAGAATTGGGTTCCTCCTTTAGTTCCACCTCCTATCTCTGTATAAAGTAGCATCAGTCAATCTCCAGCCTGCACATCCCTCAGCACTCAGTCATACGTCTTGAACTTATTAGCGCATGTAAAGTGACCTTTGGCTCTTAAGCCAGAATTATACTAATATGAAATCCACAACATAAGAACATTCATATGTTGAGTTGTTCTTATTTGTTAACTTGTATACTTAAGCATCAAATACGAACACCTTGGCTGTAATATAAAATTTCATGAGCCATTATATAGAACTTATGAATTTTTTCATCTGGTTAGGTGGAAATTTTGGGGGAAATATGCCGTTAACTTTTGTCTTGTCAACGCTATCTTTTTCATGAGAAGAATGGCCAAACCTCGTGTTACTTTTCACTTGATAGCATACGATTGGAATGCTTTTGCCCAAATTGTCATGGATTAGGACAACCCGTTGATGGTCTTGTGTTCATTTACGATAGGAATGGTAATTTTATTATCATCACGTTGGTAGATCACTTTAGAAATTCAAAAATCGGGGAATCATATTGGAGCATGTTATCATTCAAGCTTATTTCTTCATGGTAAAAAGGCAAACTGTAAAATTATCAATTAAGTTTTGAGATGAGGTAATGTCCTATAGTCAGGTTTGAGGAGTCTCATGCTATAAATACGAGTATCAACTATCGCATTCGGTGGACTTATAATCTTCGATTCGCACATCTACAAGATCTTTTTAAGTGGTTGGAATACTTGCATTCCATTGCATTCTGTCACCTGTCTTTAATACTCGTAAGTGGACTCGGCGCTAACTATTTTCTTTGCATGATATCATATGTCCAATAAAGCTGTTATCCACGTAGTTGCCTAACTTGTCAAGACGACCAATGAATTCACAAAAAGATTAAACCTCCCACTGGTCATAGCCCATTCTACAATAACTAATCTACAGCTCCAAAAATACAGCTACAATAGCTTATCACAACCCCAAAGGGTAATACATTGTCGCCATGATCAATCCACTCAATAAAATCTTCTCTCTTTCTACTTTGTTGAAGGTCGGCTTTAGTTAATTTTTTGCTTTGTGACAGCCCAATGATGACTTGGCAGGAGCTCTCATCACCAATGATTGCATGACAATCACACAAGCACAAACTTCTTTTAAACCTACATAATCAACCATCACTTAAGTTTTAGCAACTCAGCAAGGGAAACTCCAGATGTTTAGGAAGTTGTTTTATATGATCTAAAGATGTTGAAACTTCTTTACTTAGCAGAGGAAAGCTCCGTTTGACAATAAGACAGAGAACTACTACATAAGGAAAACAAGTTGTTCCAACTAAGAGGCAAAATATTGAAACAAACCTTCGCATTCAAGCACAAAAAGCATTGGCAATTGTAATTTGTAGGCCTACAATGGCCTTCCTTCTCATCTATTTCGGATGTAGTGAGCCTTGTCAAATCAAAGAATTAGGTTACATCTCTAAATCAGCACTTTGCTCCAACAAATACGGAAAAAGACACTTTGGTATGTCCTGTTGCGCAAGGTTATCAAATAAATAATTGATTATTGAATGAAACTAACTTTTTCTTTCATTTCCCTTCTCGAGTCTCAACCACCACACCTGTCTGGAGACCACTTGCCGAGTACCTCAAGGCGAGCGCGGCAGTGGAGACTAAAGATAATTATAAAAGATGAGTAAACACATTGTATTTGAGAGTAGTACAAAGCTATTACAATGTTGGCTCTGAACATACAAAACATTGGGAAAAACCCAGCAACAACTCATCAAGAACTATAACCAATCCAAGATCAATTTCTCCTCTAAAGCTAAACTGATCAAAATCAACTTAGCCCCAATAGCAACTGGTAATATATAATGTCCAAATGATAAGGAAATAAAACCAACAACGATTTAACATGAAATCCAATACGGGAAAAATCACGGACTGCCCAAATACTTCTAATAATCACTAAGAATAGTAGGATACACAATGTGTTCTTCTCTAGCCATATACTACAGTTCAACATCAATATTACAACCATATTTCATCATCATAAAGATAGATAAACATAAGTGGGGTAAGAAGACCCTAATCGCAATTGGAGAATTCGGAAAAGGTTCTCAATAAAGAAAACCAATTAACTTGTAGCTATCGGTCTCATGAACAATATACTCAAAATTTAAACCAATTTTATCAACATTTGGCTTTTGAATTGGGATCACAAAATCTCCACCCTCTTCTTCTTCTTTCTCCCTTCTCCCTATCTCACGGTGCTCTATCAGGTGGCACTAAATTTTCTCTCTTCTCCCTCATTCATTTGCACAAAGCAACCCGCTTGCTTTTCTCTTTTTGTACTTTTCTTTGCTTTTTGGCTTTTTTCTTTTTCTTTTTTGTTTTGTGCTAGCTAGGCCCCTCATCAAGGTGGACCTAGCTAACAAATCTTCCCCTCCACCTTACGTGAGAAGTTCTATGATACCCTCTTTGTTTATGCAAGAGTCAAGTCTCATCACGAGCAACCCCTTGGTTGGTGTGGACTTTCTCAAGTAAAAAGATCTTAATTTCTAATTCTCTTTGATCCAATGATATTTCACATCAACATGCTATGATTTTGAATGCAACACCGGATTTTTAATAAGATATATAGCACTCGTGTTATCACAATACACAACAAACTTCTCTCGCTTCAAGGCCAATTCATATAGGAATTTTTGCATTCACAAAAGTTCTTTACCTCCTTCAGTGATAGCAATATACTCAGTTTCGGTCGTAGACAAATCAACACATTTTTGCAATCTTGATTGCTAGAAAACAACTCTCCCTGCAAAGGTCATCATATAACCCAATGTGGATTTTCAAGAATTAACATCACCAACATAGTTTGCATTCAAGTAGTCACTCAACTTAGGTTTCGCCTTTCCATAAAATAAGCATAATATAGAATTGCCCCTGAAATACCTCAAAATCCATTTAACAATAGCTCAATGCTCTTTACTTACCTTTTACCAAAAAAAAAAAAATGCTCTTTACTTAAATTTGAGAGAAATCTATTCACAACACCAATTGTATAAGTAATATCAGAACTTGTACAAACCATAACATATATCAAACTATCTATAGCCAATGCATAAGGAATTTTCTTCATTTCTTTCTTCTTTTTCTCACTTGTAGGACACTCGTTACTACTTGATTTGAAATGACTTGCAAGTAAAGTACTTACCGATTTGTCGAATCTTTTAAGCACCTTATCAATGTATCTTTATTGAGATAACCAAAGTTTCTTGTCTTTCTGGTCATGAGTAATTCTCATGCCCAGGATTTGCTTGGCTAGACCTAGGTCCTTCATTACAAAAGTTTTATCTAACTCATCTTTTAAACTATTGATTTTCTTAGTATCATGTCCAACAATCAACATGTTATCCACGTAGAGTAGGAGAATAAGAAGATCATTATCTGAGAATTTTTTCATAAAGATATAAGAATCAGAGTTGATCTTACGTATTTATGATTTTCCATGCATAATTCAAACTTTATGTACCATCGTTTTGGCGCTTGCTTGATATTATATAAGTTTTTCCTCAATTTACATATAAGATGCTTTTTGCCTTCAACTTCAAAACCCTTTGATTGCTCAGATAGCGAGGTTATAGCCACTCCATTTAGGCTTCCAGACAAAGGAGACTCTCTATACACCCACAAAGTTATTGAACAAAACAATTTTACTAATCAACATTTAGTAACCTTAGGAAAACAATTGAATAGGATAGAATCCACCATCCAGAATCCTACTCAGCTTATTACACCACAAATTGACACTCTCAAAAAACCCATTTTTAAAGCCTTTGAATTTCCAAAAAATCTTAGCCCAGAGTTTGCCAAAGCTATAGAACAAAAGAAAAAACTCTTAGGAAAATCAAAGTTAGAACCTAATCCTATACTAGACACTCCTAAATTCCAGAGTCTTATCATTAAAGACACTCCAGACCAACCCACTATTAGCACCCTGACCAAACACTCTAGTAATTCCGATACTGAGTCAGTCACTGAGATTAACAGACTCAATTGGAGACAACCTCAAAAGCTTTATTATAACAGAGCTACCCCACTAGACATTGCCCAAGAAGAATCATCGCAAAAAATACATAATAAATACTCTCCTGACGCCATCTATGAATGGAATATTGATGGTGTTGCTGAAACCAATATTATGAACATTCTTAACAACATGGTTATGCTTGCTAATACCTACAAAACCCAGCAAGATGTTTCTGACCATGCTGTTGCTAATCTTCTAGTAGCCGGATTTACTAGACAACTAAAAGGTTGGTGGGATAATTACCTGACAGATGAACAAAAAACACAAATTTTAACTGCTTATAAGGTAGATGATTTTGGTCAACGCATGGATGATGATCAAGGACATCTCATCCAAGATGCTGTCAATACCCTTATCTATTCCATTTCACAACACTTCATAGGAGATCCTTCACATATTAGAGATAGAAACCAAGATCTTCTTTCCAATATGCGTTGCAAATCCTTAGGAAGATTTAGAGAATACAAAGAGCTTTTCTTTCAAAGGGTTCTTATTAGACCCAACTGCAATCAACCCTTTTGGAAAGAAAAATTCTTAGCAGGTTTACCTCAGATTATAGGAGATCAAGTTAGAGATAAAATTAGAGAAGAATACAGCGGTTAAATTCCTTATGATATCCTTTCTTATGGAGAAATAGTCTCTTATGTTTATAGACAAGGAACACAAATGTGTAATACTATCAAATTACAAAAACAACTCAAGGAAGAACAATCCCTCACCAATAGGAGTCTAGGAGATTTTTGTGCCCAATATGACCCCTTTTATAATGAAAAAACAAAAACAAAATGTAGGGGAACTTGTCCTCCTGAGAAAGAAACAAAGAAACATCGCAACAAACCTCAACCCCGTAGGAATAACCAAAGACACCAGAATAACCAAAATAGGACTCACACTCATAAGAAAAAGTCAAACCAATTTGGTAGGCTTCAAAACAAATTGTTTTGTTCAATAACTTTGTGGGTGTATAGAGAGTCTCCTTTGTCTGGAAGCCTAAATGGAGTGGCTGTAACCTTGCTATCTCCATGCAGAATTTTTATTCTCCTAAGGGGTGGATGATTAGATTCTATGGTTTCACAATGATCAAGTTTCCACTTGTAATGGTGATCTAAAACAATTATTTCTTTTGGTTCGAGGAATTGTTCTTCTAACCAATCAAAGAAAAATATATGGACTTCATATTCATATATGTAGTCGTAATATTTTTGTTTGATGTCTTTTGCTTTATCAACAAAGGTTTTGAAGAACCATTCTCTAATTTGTTTGTTGTTTTCAGAATTAAATTCTTTATTAAGAAAGGCTTTGTTTGGCTCAAAATGTTTTTCTAAAACATTAAGCTCGGCATCTATCATTTGCAAATAAGTAGGAGAATGATGAGGAGAATCTGTATTTTCTAGAACTGGTTCAGGCTGGTTTTGTTGATAAACTGGCCTGGAAATCCCTAATCTATTATCTAAACCACTAATTTCTGGTTCAAGAGGTGTCTCATGATTACTTCTACTAGTGGAATGAGGTAAAGGTGTTGTGGCACGTGTGGGAGTGTCTCTTTGTATACTATGAGGAGGAGTGTTTCTATGCGTACTAGGAGGAATGGTGATTATAGGAGGAAGATTAGGATTAAGATCTATGGACCTCGTGTAGGAATTATGAAAGGAAGGACTAGATCTTGAATCGAATGATCTTCTAGGAAATCTAATGGTCACTCTTCCTTCTGGATGTTGAATGACATTAGTAGAATCTGTATTCTGAACAACTTGTTGGGGAATTTGGTTTTCTAATTCCCATTGTTCTGGTAAAGTAACTTGGTTCCAATTAATAGACCTAGGAATTGTAGTATTTGCTCTAGAAATGTCAGTTTGGAAAAGGAGTGTTTCTCCCCCGTGGACTATGTTTGAAAGCATTTTCTCCAAAAGCGGAGGACATGGCTTTGTAATGAATTCTATAGACAAGGGCTAAAGGAATAGATCTGCTACTTTATAATTATGGGTTTTGATTTGGAGCGTTAGAGCTCTAAGAATGTTCTTATCTTTGAGAGAAACTAAGAAATTGGGATAACAGTCAAAATGTATAAGTCATTTACAAAGACTTGTCTCTACAGTACCAAGAATAGATTCATCATAGTTTAAAAGACGTGAATCACGTAAGACTAAGAGAATGGAAGTATTAAGGCCTTCTTTAGTAAGAGGTTTGACTCCTACTTGGACTAGTCCTATATGAATGTAGTTGTATTTTTGTTTATGTTTTAGAATGGACTCTTTGTTCAAAAGATGTATTTTTTTCATAAGAATTAGAAAGAGGAACATCTCTTTCTTGATGTTATGACATAGTCTGATTTTTGAAAAACTTCAACTTTGATTGCTTGTATATTTCCTTAAGCTGTATTTTAGGAATTTCCCAATTTTCTATAGATTTGTTGAAATCTTCTATCCTTACTTCTTCTCTATGTATATGACTGGGATCTGAGTCCATTTGTGATAGAGAACTAGAAGAAGATGTAGATCTTCTATGTAAACTCATACTTAAGATCGGAACTATTCCTTCTTAACCGTTCTGAGCTAAACCAACGGTCTAACAGCCACTCGGGGTCTTACGGCCTGGACCACTCTGTAGAAACAAGAAGGATGCCAACGAATGGCTCTCGATCTGGGAGTATATTTTTACAAAGACTATCTATACTTTCTGACTGGCTATGATACCATTAAGGGGTTAGGATCGGAGTACTATATGAGAGAATAAGAGAGTATATAAGATTAATAGATCTATATGAAAGCAAGAAATGATGTATAATAGCAAGAAAGTAAATAACTTAAATAAAATCGCGAGAATTAAAAATAATGTAAAGAGCAAAGGCAATATATAAAATATAAAGTAAGAGTATGCATAAACAAAAACCAACCATGAAGGTGGTATGAACTTGTATTATAAAGCTGAAAAGCTGAAATTACATATATTGAAGGATGCAGAAACTAAAGCATCAAGTCATCCACTAGGGCGGTAATCCGCACTCCAGGAGTATTGATGTTTGTATTACAAGAAATGGTTAACCAACTATCATGTAAGTTGGTAACCCTGTATAAAACTATGTATATGAAAAACTAACTTACTTTGAAACCAGGGGATACAAGGTAAGAGAGCTTGGAGATGGAAGAGATGAGGATGGAGAAGGAAGGGATGATGGTTTACAAGTGAGAGAGAGAGAGAGAGAGAGAGAGAGAGAGAGAGAGAGAGAGAGAGAGAGAAGGAAGAGAGAAATCTGGAAAATTTCGAGGTCCTTTCTTCTATGTCGAGAGGGTGTATTTATAAGGGTGCTACAGTGAAAGTGCTACAGTGCTAAACAGTGTAAAATGAACAGTACTGAGTGAACAGTATAAAGTGAACAGTGAACAGTGAATAGTGAACAGTGTATACTACGATGTATAGCCTTTGCACCGCTCGTAACAGTGTCAGCATGTGATGTCTTGAATTTAATCTCTGTCTAGGTTGATCCCGTATCAGTCATCTTCATTGGTGTTTCCACTATGATGTGACTGTGAGGATTCGTCTGTATTGTCTTGAGATTTGGAAGATCCACATTGTGATTCTTCTGCTTCCGATAGCATTGTCCTAAGGATGTTACAGTATTCCTCTCTGCTCTGGACTGCAGCAAGTGCTGCACTTGCCATGGATTTCTCCTGTAAAAAGGATGTATTTGACGGACCGTGTGGTTATCATGTTTTTCGGCTGTTTAGCCATGTTCTAACCGCAGCTTCGGATCCTTGTTCATGGTGTTTGAATCCATCCCACCATTTTGTTTTGTATTTTCGGACAAGAACTGGTACTCCAGGTTTTGTGGATGTATTGTATTCAAATTCCCAGGCTGTTACCCAAGAGATTCTGAATATTATAAAGAAATGCATAAGGCATGGAAACCTTATATCATGTGGTGTTGGTACGAAGTATTTACTGAAAACCTCATAACCTTGTTTGACTGTGGGGTGTAAAATTATATCTAAAGGACCAAAGAGATCCCATCAAGAGTCAAACCAATTTGGTAGGTTTTGTCTTGGAAAGTTATTTTTGAAGAATAACAACCGGGAGTGTTGGAAATTTGTATTTTGTCTGAAGAAAACATTCCACCAAGCTTGTTGGTAGTCCCAGTAGGTGTATGAGGAAGAATATAGTAGACTTTGGGTAAGTCTGGTTTGGAATTTTCTGGGTGTATGAGGTGAAGCTCCCTAGTGTGAGGGGTGTATGACTTTACTGATGGAAATAGTGGAGTATCGAATGTTTTATGCATTGTTTTTGTCAGCAAAATGGGTAAATCTTGCTGATTCTGTCTCCACTAGAATTTACTCATAATAAACAAGGGTTTTGTTTGTATTGTGTGGTTTGAATAACCAGTTTTTGGAAAGATGTTTTTGCAAATTTGATTGGATCTTCATCGAAGAATCCATCTTCTACGATTAATATTTTTGAAATAATGTTTTGAGGAAAAATTTTGATTTTTGAGATTGAGGGGTTGCCTGTGGCCTAATAACCACCTCATTCGAAATTCTTTTTGTATTCTGCTGGTTTTTGTGTAACCGGGGAAGGATTGTTGCTTACCTCGATGGCATTGGATGGCTCTTTCTTTGTCTTATTTTGTATAGACTGTGCAAGTAATAAAATGATTTCTTTTGGTATCATGTCGGCTAGCTGATTAAAGGCTAACATGGGATCAGGTGATGTGTGTTCTATTTTCAAAGGTGTTTGGTGTAGGAATGTCCGGTTGTTTTATGCCATTTCAAGCCATGTCTTGACAGATGTTAAGCCTTTCGGTTTTGGTGGTGTATTGGAGGGTTCGACAGGTGGCTTTGCCTTTGCCTTTGTCTTTGTCTTTTTGGATCTTGGCATATTGGTATCCCCTCGTAAAAATTCTCTTGTGAGAAAATCAGGCAATGAATTTGAAGAACTATTTATAAATTCAATGTCAAAATCGAATACTTTGAAAGTATGGCTTGCCATCTGGCAAAAATTTGTTTTGATGCAACATTTAAAACGTTTTTTTGTAAAATGTCTTTGGCTGATTTGCAATCAATTCTCAAGAGAAATTTTGATTTAATAAATCCCCTTAGAATTTTGATATAGATAAAACTATAGCAAGTATTTCTTTTTTGATTGTCGAATAATTTTGTTGAGTGGAATTCCAATGTTTTGATATAAACTGAATAACTTGTTCTTTGTTGTTATTGACTTGTTTGAGAATGCCACCGTATCCTAATTCGACGCGTTTGTTTCTACTATTTTGAAAGTGGAAGGGTCACAAGATGTAAGCATGGTATATCTTTCACATGCATTTTTATTTGTTTGACAATGTCTGTATGGACAGAGGTCCATGGTGGAGGATCCTTTCGTAACCTTTGATATAGAGGTTTACAAAGGATATTTATATTGGGAAAGAAATCTAAAATATAATTGAGACTACCCAAAACCTTTGTAATTGAGTTTTGTCTTTAATCTCATTTGGGAATTTATCGGTAAAAGAGATTGATCTTTCTATGGGAGTGATGGTGCTTAAATGGATGTAATGACCTAAAAATCTAACCTTGGTCTTGAAGAGTGCAATTTTAGTAGGAGAGACTACCAGACCGTTTTGTATGATTATTTTTATGAAAGTAGATAAATGTTTGAAATGCTGTTCTATATTGGAAGAGAATACTAGAACATCATCTATATAAACTATGATGTATTCTGAATAGGGATTGAAAATCTCGTTCATAATTCTTTGGAATTCTGAATGGGCATTTTTTAGGCCGAATGGCATAACATTCCATTCATATTGGCCAAAAGGTACAGTAAAGGTTGTTTTGTATTTATCTTTTTCACTGACTTGTATTTGCCAAAATCCTTATTTCATGTCAAATTTAGAAAAGACATTTTTACATCAAGTTATTCAATTTCTATATTCAAACTTATAGCTAACCCAATAACAACTTGAATAGAAGACATCTTTACAACCTATGAAAAATCTCTTCAAAATCAATTCTCTTCTTTTGACGAAAGCCCTTCACAATAAGCTTGGCCTTATATCATGATTGCAAACAACTTTCTTCCATCTTCAACTTGTACAGTCACTTATTTATGAGTGCTCTCTTACTCTTAGGTAACTTCATCAATTCAAATGTGCTCATGCAAGGATTTAAGCTCCTCATATATGGGTTCATGCAACTCATTTTTTTGTTCATATGACATAATCTTTTCATAAGTTTCCGGTTCTCCTGCATCAGTGAATGACACATACTTATGGGGCAAATATTTTTGTGAAAGTCTTGAGATATTCTAACTTGAGGTAGGATAAGTTATTTTTGCTCAACCGACTCAACGAGCTGTTCTTGCTCAATTAGTTCACCTATCTCAGCTGAAAAATCAATATTATATGAGGATTTATCATTTTCATGATTTCATGTGAAGTCGAATATTTGGAATGTATCTCACATTTTTCAAAGTCAAATTACATTCAACATCGGTTTTCAAATAAACATCTCCCATGCCAATATCTTTGGAAGCACCACTGTTTCTCATCCTAATATAACCAAAATCACTACAACGATAAGAAGCAAAGTAGTCGCATTGAGCGGTGACATGAAATAAAGCTGCAAAATCAACAACTCAAGTAGAGTCTTTGCATATAAGGTCCACACAACCATTGTCCCATGCAAACAAAGATCACCATTAATTGCAACCATTGTCATAGCTTGTTTTTCTTTATCTCCATTTCTTTCATGTGATTTGTTTTAGCAACCAATACTCTTTGGCATAATGTCTCATTTTTCCACAATTTTAACACTCCAACACTCCTCATTGGTCTTAATTTCGACCTTTCTCTTGGCTTGCTCCTGTTACCATTACTTTGAAACTTTCTTGATTGACTTCACACCATATTTTCTATGACAAAAGCCTCCAATTTAGAAGCATAATTCAAGCATTTTCTTCTTTAACCATGCTCATAGAAAGCATATGAAAGGAGCTGAATTGTTTAATGCTACAACCAAGGTGTCATAACTAACGGGAAGACTAACAACTAATAAACATGATTGCAATTCATCACCAAAGTCAATCTTAAGATTTGTCAATTGATTTAAAACATTTTGAAATTCACTTAAGTGTTTCAACATGCTACTTCTCTCTTTGTATCTCAAATTTACCAATCGTTTAATCATAAGAGCTTTATTTTGGGTTCTCCTCTCATAGAGATATTGTAATTTCTTACACAAAGTTTCTGCTCTTGTTTATTGAGCAACATAATGAAACACACTATCATCAATCCATTACTGGATAAATCTAACCATTTTCTAATTCATTCACTCTTATTATTTGTCTTTCTTATCTCCTTTAGACTCATCACCCTCAGCGAAATCAAACAAATTCTTGCAATATAACACGTCTTCTATCCAAGGCTTCAAAAAGAGTAATTCAAGGCATTTAACTTAAACATGGTGCTGCGAAAATTGACCAACAATTCATAAAAAACTAAACCAAATCTGGGATCAATTCCTCCCACGAAACTAAACCGACCAAAATCAACTTAGTCTCAGTAGCAAATGGCAATATATAATGCCCAAATTATAAGGAAATAAAGCCAACAAAAACACCAAGGATTTAACGTGGAAACTCAGTGCAGGAAAAATCACAAACCACCTAAAAACTTTAACTAATCACTAAGAACAGTAAGATACACATGTGTTCTTCTCTAGTCACACACTAAAAGCTCAACATCAATATTATAATCATATTTCATCACCATGAAGGTGGATAAATATAAATGGGACAAGAAAAGCCTAATTGCAATTAGAGAATTCGAAAGAGATTTTCAATGAACAAAACTGATCAACTCGTAGCCCTTGATCTCATGAGCAATATACTCAAATTTGAGCCAATTTTGTGAGCCTTCGAATCACGACCACAAAATCTTAGCTCTTTTCTCCTTCTTTCTCCCTTGTCTCATGATGCTCTCGGGTGGACACTCAATTTTCTCTCTCCTCCTTCACTCACTTGCACGAAGCTACCCACTTGTGTTTTTTTTTTTTTTTTTTTTTTTTGTTCTTTTCTTTACTTTTTGACTTTTTCTTTTTTTTTCCCTTTGTTTTATGCTGGCTAGACCCCACATCAAAGTGGACCTAGACAACACAAAATAAGTAGAATAAACACAAGCTATTTTGACCAAATGCTCTTCGAAACACAATCTATTTTCATATTACTATTCCCTATATAATTTGAAAATTGTAAATGTGAAGAGCTAAAGAAATGTCATCATGCAAATCCATTTTTCGCCACCACCAAAATGGGAGGGGAAAATATTTGACCAAAAACTTATATATTCCGACTTAGCTAATGTAAATTCCCCCAAAACAAAATGATTACGACTGTTGACAACCATGAATCAAACTATAAGCACTAAGAAGAAACAATAAAATATTCTTAGTTCTCGACGAACTTTGCTTCATATATGACTAACCATTGCCAAAATTGATAGGAGACAGAGCAAGCATTGATGAAGTATTGTTAATAGCTCTCAACTAACATAGGAGAATTTTCCCTATATCTATTGAATGTCAAGACTTGAAGTTGGCCAATGACAAAGTTGAAGCTTGTGGTCTTGTGACAATGTAAGTTGAGATAGAAGAAAAGATGACAAATGATGGACTGAATCTTACAAGAAAACGGCAACGAGTGATGAGTATTGGGCAAGGAGCAGTGAGGACCAAATGCTGAGCGATCGAGAATAGTGGGTGTGGATGAAGAAAGAAGGAAAGATCCTAATCCCAATTCAATTTGGGGATTTTATCCCTTTTTTTACCCAATTGTCATTTTGGACAAAATTCTCCATACTTTCGTCACCAAAAAGGTCCTTCTGTGAAGATTTAACCAGCTAATGACTTTAGACCTTTCTTTGAGACTATCCTGGCCACTCCAAGCCCATATTTGAGATGAAATACATTTTAGGTTCTTTTTTAAGAAAATGACCCTACTCTATAAGCCTTTATTTGAAAATTTCTCTAGTAATTATAACATAGCAGACTATATGTTAAGCATGGACAAAGAATGGTCTGTTTGGTTAGTTTTGGCAAAGCCTTTGAAGGCTTCACCCTTGAGTAAATACAAGTAGCATTTGGCAAGTTTTTTGGAATGCTTGTTGCAGATGCAATTGCATTTTCAACGGTGCATTTGGTTCAACTTTTGAGAAAAGCCTTTGGGGAAACATAAAGGCCTTAACTTTAAAGAGTTATGGTAAAATGTAAAAACCTACTTAGTAAATTGTAATTGAAAATTGCCTTGGGAAACAACTTTGGAAAAATAAAGTTAGATAAACCCATATGTGGAAAGTCCTTTGATGTGACGAATGTAAGTTTTAAAAACAAAAATTAATTTTTTTTAAAATTGAAAAAAATAATGACTATCTATATATTTTTGTGCAAAGGTAATGTCAACAAGATATATTAACAAATGTATTTAAAAAAAACACATCAAAGTGAACTTTTTCTCAATTAAAAGGAGAGTAATCTCGTTATAATAGACATGGTTAAAACAGTAATTTCATTCTAATTGACAAGATTACATATACATCGAGGAAAAAAATAAGTTATAGTTGAAAATAAAAAGCAGTTGAGACATAAAACTTACAAAAAGTGCAATCAAATCCTAAAACTTGTCAAATTGGTTCAATTGAGTCCTAAAGTTAACACCATCAGACTTACTAATGAAAAATGCTAATATGGCATGAACGTGGCATTTTAAATTATTTTTTATTTTCCACGTGACTTTTTAAAATTATTTTTTATTCAATTTTTTTAAAAATATATATTTAAAAAAAATTTTTAACTATTAAAAAGAAATGGCAGCTCGCCGGCCCCTTCGGTGATGGGTGGCAGCGGCGGTGGCGGTGGAGGAGCTACCATTTTCTTCTTTTTTTTTAACAGTTTTTAAATAAATTTTAGTTTTTCCTTTTTAGTTTTTAAATCTAATTTTGAATAAAAAAATTTAAAAAGCCACGTGGAAAATAAAAAAAAAAATCATTTAAAATATCACATCAGCATTTTTCATTAGTAAGTCTAACGGTGTTAACTTTAAAACTCAATTGAACCAATTTAACAAGTTTTAGGACTTGATTGTACTTTTTGTAAGTTTTAGGACTCAATTGCATTTTCGTAATAAATTTTAGGACTTCTATTACACTTATCCCTTTTTATGGCTATTCAATAGTGTAAATATGTCATGTCAGAAAATAAATTGTCATTTGAAGCACTATCCCTCTCATATATATCATCAAGGTCACTTGAATATCCATAATTGGTATCTAAATCTACACTTGCAAAATGTCTATCAACGATGGCTTTCATCGTATATAATTATGCAAAATCATAGTTGCAATAATAATTTTTACTTACTTAGCATATATTTTAGAATCTTCCACTTTTTAATATACCAAAGGTTCGCTCAATTTTTTATTTTAGCAGAGAATGAGCATGGTTGGATATCTCCTGATAACCTGTAGGTGCAAGATCTTGTCAAAATTCTTTGTATAGCCCCAAATAACTTGTTAGATTTAGATATCCAATATCTATTCAATGATATTTACCTACACAAATATAGTGTAAATGTAATTAACATACACCATATTGATAGATATTGACGTACAAAACCATTAATAAACAAAGCTGAATGAGGATAGGCAAATTGTACATCACGTCTTTTTAGGATTTTATAAAAGATACGAATATTATGAGCTTATTCCTTCCAACCAACACAAACATATATAAATTTTATTATAAAATTACAAACCGCTATATCTTTTCGATAAATAAAACGAACTTGATCTTTCATGAGTATCATCGCTATAATTCCAACGCATTCCTAAAACAAAATATATATATTATATTATTATATAATCGAAATTGATATTTAGTTCTTTCTTATAATTGAAATGTAAATATAAATAAAATTTTCAGTTATTCTGCATCTTCTCTAGTTTTTCCGTAAATTGTGAATCAACTAGTTGGATAAAAAAAAATTCTCATTTCACATACTTTTTAATACTTAGCTAAAGTACTTGCTTATGGTTTTCCTAGGGCACTAAAAGTACTCTTGTGTTAATGTATTACCCATATCATATCCTAAAATATGAAGAAACATTCCAATCATTTTTGTAACATTAATATTCCTAGTTCCTTCAAGATCATAATGTATTACTAAATCATGAATTAAATTGTTAAATACAATCCTATCCATTCTAAACATTTGGTAATGCCTTATTGGATTAGCATCTTCGCCCATCAATTTTCCTAACAACACATTTCCTATATATGATGATGTAAAACAAGGATATATTGCTTGATAAGCCATTGCGAATTGAGCAACTCCTACAAATTGTTAATATTCCTCTTCTTCTTTTTTATGATTTTCCCTTTTAGGACATGACATATAAGGGTGCGTTTGTTTGCGTTTTTGTTTAAAAATTGTTCCAGGGAATAGAAATAGAAAAAAGTGTTTCTGTTCCTGGGAACAATTTCTGAACAAAAAAACACGTTTGGTAAACTTGTTCCGGGAACAAAAAATAAATAGAAACACGTTTGGTAAATTTGTATAATTTTTTTATTTCTTTTTTTATTTCTTTTTATTTCTTTTTTTCCTTTTTTTCTTTTTTTCTTTTTCCTTTTTTCTTTTTTTTTCTTCTTTTGGCGGTCGCCGGCCTCGCCATGGCCGGCGACCGGCCGACGAGGGCCGGCGGCCTCGCCCCGAGCACGGCGAGGCTCGCCGGCCCCGGCGAGCTCGCCCCTGATCCGGCGAGGCCGAGCTCACCTAGCGGCCGGCGAGGCTCGGCCTCGCCGGATCTGGGCGAGATCGAGCTCGCCCAGCCCTCGGCGAGCCCGGCCCGACGCACCGACATCTCGCCGGGCTGGGCGAGCTCGATCTCGCCCGGATCCGGCGAGGCCGAGCCTCGCCGACCGCTGGGCGAGCTCGGCCCTCGCCGGATCTGGGCGAGCTCGAGCTCGCCCAGCCAAGGCGAGCCGACCCTCGCCGGGGCCGGCGAGGCTCGCCGGCCCCAGCGGCCGGTCGCCGGCCATGGCCGAGGCCGGCAATCGGCGAAAGAAAAAAGAAAGAAAATAAGAAGAAAAAGAAGAAAATTTCAAAAGTGTTTCGATTTGTGTTTCATAAACAAGAAACACAAAATTTGTGTTTCTTGTTTCTGTTTCTTTTTTTTTGTTCCTGGGAACAAAAGAACAAAAAAAAGAAAAAGTGTTTAAAAACACAAAAAGAAATACAAACAAACACAAAAATTTCCTAACTGGTCAAAGCAACAAAATATACAGTTATGTTAAAGTGATGAATAATTTAGATCATCCATTGATGGAACAATCATCCATTATATATATATATATACAAACTCCACCTAATAATAAAAAAAAAAAGCTAACTAAACACACACACACACACACACACACACACAAAAACGCACAAAAACACAAGTCTCACATTAAAACATAATTAAAAATATAGTCAAATATGAAATAGTTCAAACAAAATGTCAAATATGAAATAGTTCAAACAAATAGCTTACATCCTAGTAATGACTATTATGCTCTTCCAACTTAGACTTTGACCACTTGACTTTTTTGTTCATCTCCATTCAAGTTCATGAAAATCTAACTATTGTCTTTCTTTTTAGCAAAATATGAGAGTGCAAAAAAGAATAACTTTTAATCTTACTTAATCTCAAGTATGGGCTTTCAATATTTGCATAAAATCTTTGCAATGATAAAACTCCATTACAATAGATATTGCATTGCTCCTACTTTTAACAGTTGAGCAAAGTTTGTCAATTTGTCATACTAACTTAGCATATTCGGTCAATTTTTTTCCTTTCTTTCCTTGAGCTTGTCTCGTTGAACTATGGGTCACTTTTTTATGGCTCTGACTTTGACTTGGTTGAATATTCATTTTACCAACATTACACCCTAAAGAATCATAAGTAAATCCTATGCAATCACTAATATTAACTTGTGTGGTCTCAATATTCTCATTATTACATAAACCTTGTGTAGTTATCCATGTGATAATTCATGTTGTAACTGTACCCTCGAGCATTCTATCCAACAAAATATCAACATCTAGATGTATATCTTTCCTTCGAAAAACTTTAAGTTTAGAATTGGCATGTAATGATAGAATATTTTCATGAGTCATATTATGAAAGATGAACTTACAAAAAAAGTAACAAAAAAAAAGAGATAAACACCTAAATTTTCCTCTCACAACATTCATTACTTACATTAACGATTTTCTTTCTTGGATCCTATCCTAATCATTTCCTTTTAAATCAATTGCTTCCATCTTTTCCATTTTTCTATAAGATTATCTCACTTACTCTTCATTTAATTTTTATCACATTTTTTGCCCTTCAACTCCTCAAACATGTTAATTATTATTGTCCATCCAATCCTTTTGTCGCTTATAGGACGATTGTCTTTTTCAAATTATTCAATGCACAATTGACAAAATGTCCTACATCTTCTGAGCTCCACTATGCTTTTTCCTTTATTGCTTACTCTTACCAAAAAAAAAAAAACTTTAACCCAATTCCATTAATATGAATGAACACATGCCCATACAGATTTTGATAGAACGCTAACACAAACCAGAAGTCACTCAAATTTTACAAAGGTCTTCACTAAAAATATATTGTTCATTCAAACTAAGAAAAACATAAAGTTACAACACAATGCGACTTTCAACAAATCATCATGGAGTGTTCCGAAAGGTAGCCTCAAGTCAAACATGGTTGTGGGAAATTAATTAGGAGAGAGAGACCTATTATATTTATATAAAAAATTCCCACCTAAAAGTATCTATAATAATTAATCATTTTAAGGCCCTAAATAGAACCTTTATCAGCCCATCAATTGTCATATATAACAAATATATCATCCATCAACAAGTAGTACTTAACATGCAGATTTTCTAGGAGTATAGGTGAATTATTGTATCACTAATCATCATATTAAAATGGCAAATCAATGGCCTGCAAGCATAGCATGTTGAACATCTTTGCATCAAAATGACACAAAGTCATCAAAACAAAGTAAAACTAAGAGCAATATCTAAAATAGCTGCAATATTGTGGATTACACAAAACATATAGATCCAAGGCAAAGAATGATATGATAGTTTTATTTCTCTAAATCAACTTAAGTAATCCCAAACTTTACAACATCACCAATATCGTTAGTGAATATAATCTCTCAATCTACTTCTATATACCTTGCACTTTTCCATCTCCATAAAAAAACTCTATATGACTTGAGCATGTTGAACATCTTTGTACCAAAATGCCACAAAGTCATCAAAACAAAGTAAAACCAAGAGCAATTAATCTAAGATAGCTGCAATTCTATGGATTATACAAAACAGACGCATCCAAGGCATAGAGAGATATGACAATTCTATTTCTTCAAATCAGCTAAGATAATCTCAAATTTTACAACTTTGCTAATAAGTCAGTAAACATAATCCTCCAATCTACTTCTACATACCTTGCACTCTTCCATCTCCATAAAAAAAAACTTCGTATTACTCAAGCAATGATGTACTCAATCAAGTAGAAGATCGATAGTACCATTAACGAAATCACCATGTGCTTAACAATCATAACTAAAAAATCACAATGAGAAGGAATTAAATCTAAAGAACCTGGATTTGGGGTGAGATATCACAAGAGGTTTTTAAAACAAAACAAAAAAATGGATCTTGAACAATTGGGTTCTAAGCGAAGAGAGAGACTACCAAGGGAGAGGTGAGCATGAGAGAAGCAAGCAACTGCTAAGTGAAAAGAGAGATGACCAAAGAGGCGAGTGACTTGAAGAGGAGCAAAACTAAAGAGAGGCCAATTCAAAGAAGAGCGAGATGAGAGTGACGGCTTCATCTAAGGAGTCTAGTTTAAAAAAATGGATTAAAAATGGAATTTCAATAAGTTGCAAGGGCAACAAAGGTAATTATAATATATATATATATATATATATATATATATATATATATATATATATATTAATTGTCCTAGTAGCATATATATATATATGTATATATATATATATATATATATTAATTGTCCTAGTAGCATGCCAAGAATGTAAAAATGCCTTGTGCAGCCTCGTACTTGCCTTAGGCTTTCAACTTTATAAAGGCTTGTTTCTCTTAATGTGGTTTACAAAAAAAATTCCTAAACGCCCAATTTTAGCCCAAGGGACTTTGGATGCCCAAAGCAGCTTGGGAAAGCCATTCTCAAATGCATCATGTAAGCCAAAGTTACTTCCCAATGTACCTTTAAATTATACTTTACCAAACACTCTTTGCATTTTGAAAGAACTCCTTAATCTAAAGTCCTTTGCGTATTTCCAATGACTTTCCCCAAAATCCCAACCAAACACAACTACGAACTATATTTGAATTTAGCCCAGAAAAGAAGATAGTGCTCTTTTTGCATTAAACTATTATGTCATCTATAATATATATATATATATATATATATATATATATATATATATATATTACATGTTCATTGTCCAAAAACTCCTAAACCTATTATTCACTTTCGCTAATTTAATCCTAAATCTATCATGACACGTGGCTATTTCTAAGCATTCTTTAGATGGCACTCCTAACCACTCAATTATTGTCAAATAAAAAAAATGTAAATCTCAAATTATTTTGTGTTATAACTTTTTGCTTTGCAATTGCTAAAAAAATGCGAGGAATAATGACTTAACAATCTATCTCTCGGTGGACCATAAAACTGTCTCGGGAAACATACATGATATAACTTGGTGTTGTGTCGATATTTGACATTCTTGTTTACATTCAAAATGCTTATAAGAATAGGCAAAAAGATGAAAGTGTTTCTTCAAAATTGAATTTGACAACAAAATATTTTTTACCCAAAGTCATTTTTCAAATTTTATAAGAGAAGACGGGTTTTGTGGCAATTTCATATGGGAGTTATATTAATGAAGCATAAGGAAACTAGCAGATATGCTTTGATGAAATTACTCAACATCAAAGTATCCAGAATTTAATCTACGACAAAGCCCAATAACATAAAGATAAAATGCCAAAATTTAATCAACAACGAAGATCTAAAATTTACAGCTAACATACATGCGGAAATATAATCAACGACAAGATATTTGAAAACTATAGCTTAAGTGCAAAAATTGATAGATAACACAATACTCAAGCAATTCTTCAGCAGTTTCAACCATGCCTTCGCATTACCAAAGCTTTCCACTCCGCCTCTTCATGTTGCCACAACATCTTATCTCCAAAAAGTTATGCCTTCTAAGTCATGCCTTAATTCTCCATGTTTTTCTGTTGCCACTCTCGTCCAAGTAGTTAAACCTTCAAATTCATCCTCCAATTATGAAATGTTGTGTTTCATTGTCTTATTTGCAAATAGTTCCAAATTTGAACGCCAATATGCCTAAACTTTGCATCTACTTTACACAAAATGGTTAATTTTCATATGGTTTCTAATTCAACTGACAATCAATGTACTTCAATTGACATCTTTGCCTTTCTTAACATTTAGTCAATCTTATCTTGACAATAGTCAGTCAGCCACTACCGTACATTGATAGTTGCTCATGTTCAATGATAATTATGGTTATCAACAAGAATCCGCATGGTCGATAACTTGTCTATAGCCACACTTCACTTAGTCTCGAGTTGGGAAAAGAACACCAAAAGTGCTGCAAATTGTATATGGCACACACTTTGATGCCAAAAAAGTTCACTTGCTCACTTAAATGCCAAATTAGAGAAAAAAAACAATCACTTTAGTGCCACCGGCAAAATTTTCCTGTCAAATTGATCATGTGGCTTTTATTTTTATTTTTTTAAAATGACCTAGTCCACATAGATGTCATAAACAACGTCGTTTTGTTGTCCTCTATAAGAAACGACGTCATTTTTTCATCCGACTTGGACTACATAAAAGAAACAGCGTCACATAACCTCCCTTGGCCAAAACAACGTTGCAGAGGATGGATGAAAATTGGAGTCGTCGATCTCCTATTACTGCATACGAAGTAGGGTTGCTCGCTCGCTCATTCACCATCACTCCTCGTCATCTTCGCCATCATTTATCGGCCGTCTCCCTAACTCTCAAGCAATCAAGTTTGTCATCTTCTCTCCTTTTCTCACATGGAAGGAAAAATTTAGAGTTCCGATGGCCAAATTAGGGCGCGGAGGGAAAAATTAGGGCTTGGCTCAACTCGAAGGGAATAATGGTTCTTGATACTAGAGTAGGAATTATGAAATAATGGTGGGGATCCCACTTTATTTAATTAATTTGTGTTCCATTGTGGGGACTGAATTGAAAATTATGGCACAAAGGGCAAAACTAGGCTCAGCTCGGATGGAATCGGATGCAGGCAGGATTGAATAAAGCTATTTGTCTAATCAATTCAAGTGCTCTTGTTTAATTAATTTGGGTGCTTGAGGGGACCAAATAGGGACTGAATTGAATAAAGCCGTTTCTTTAATCAATTGAATAAATCAACTTCCTTTGTTTCTTTTTCACAAAGAGACAACATCAGAGTGAGTTCTTTAAGCAATTACTTGTGCTTGTAAGGACCTCCATGTAAAGTTGTCAATGATTCTACTACGTGGTCCCACAAGCTAATGATTTTTTTTTCTCCTTGGTGCAGTGTTGACATGGAAGAGAATGTTGTAGCCATAATTGTTTGCTATTGTAGGAATTTGTCATTGGCACTAAAGAGTAGGAATATGTCGGTGGAAATGAAGGTACTATCTACATCAATATTAGGAAGCCATCATATATTAGTTTTGTGAGGGACTTAGTGTATTTTTTACAATACAAAGTGTATTATTATGTTTCTAAGATAGAATTAAAAATTGATTGATGATAATGGTATTAAGGATATCGTTTGCCATTATCTTCACTGCGAGGAAGCTAAGGCATATGTCGATTATCATACTGATGATGAGGATGATAAGAGCACTGAAATAGGACAAGTAAGAGATTGTATTAAAGCGAGTAATCAAGTCGGAGATGAGTTCACATTAAACGGAGGGCAACATGAGAGGCAAGTGAGAAAAGAGAAGGAGACAAGTCATATAGAGAGAGAGATCAGCAAATAGGGAGATGTCCCGAAGTCTCTACTAAAGATGTTGATGATGAAGATTTAATTGGATTAAGATGGAAAGTTGCTACTTTATCGAGTGAATCAAAGACGAAGCTTTGGCAAATGTAAATTTCCCAAGTGACGAAGATGATAATGAACTTGTACAATCAAGACAAAAGCAAAAGGAATTTGTGAGAAAAAATTTGCCACTTTTGGAGAAAGGATGAATTTGAGCAAGTAAATGGGAAAGAATGAGCTCCACCTGGAGGTAATGAAAATGAATATGATGAAAGTGGTGGCAATGAGAGTATTAGTTCGAAAATGAGCTTGAGGATGATGAATTACTTGTGTATCAAGGAAAAGTAAGTATCATTGATGTGACCCAATTGTTGCCGAACCTCTTTTGTCTGTAGGCATGAAATTTGATGATGCTAAATAATTTAAAGAAGCCATTGTCAGGAACTCCATCATTGAATAGAGGAACATTGAATTCATTAGAAGTACGAAGAAATTTGTGAGAATTAAGTGTTCACAACCCAATTGTCCATGGAAGATCCATGGTGCACTAAGTAGGAAGGGGTCATTTCAAATTAGGCCTTTCCATGAGGAACATACTTGTTTCATTGTGTTTGACAATAAAAGGATAACAAGTGTATGGTTGTCGAAATACTTCTTTAATACTATCAAGGCGATGCTTGAGATTGAGAGTCCTTAATTTTAGCAATTAGTGAAAGAGCATATTGGTGTTAATTTGTCAAGGAATCAATGTAAGAGAGCTAAGTTGACGGTGATAACAACATTGATGAGTTAATACAAGGAAGAGTATGCCTAGGTATGGGATTGTATTTGCAAATGCATGCTTCAAAGCCCATTTAGTAGAGTATATATGGAGGCTATAGAGAGGTCATTGCCTGATTGTAGGTCTAAGTTTGATAGTTTTAAAGTTTGCTTTGATACATGTAACAGGGGCTTTTACCTAGTTGTAGCAAAGTTGTAGAATTAGATGGATATTTTTTGAAAGGTTTATGCAAAGGGGAGTTGTTGGTTGTAGTGGGGAGAGATGTCAATAACCAAATATTTCTGATAACTTGGCTAGTTGTCAAGATAGAAAATAAGGACACTTGATCTTGGTTCCTAAAAAATTTAATGGCTGACCTTGAGATAATCAATAGTGGAGGATGGGCTTGTACGAGTGACCAACTAAAAGTAATGCCATTGTCAATTATTGCCCTTTTAATATTAATTACTCGCATATTTTTTTCTAACTTGTATTTGTTGGTTTGAATTTTTGTAGGGACTTGTTTCTGCATTGGTTAAGTTGATAGCAAACGATGAGCATAGAATATGCACGGGACACATAAATGCAAACTAGGCAAAGAATTATAAAGGAGATAAGTTGTAGAAGTAGTTTTGGCAGATAGTAAAGAATATCAACATGACTGATTTTAAATTAGCTGAACAAGGGTTATTACAATTGACAAAGGAAAGTCTTAAAACATTATTAAAAGATAAAATCGATTCCCGATTCTCTACTTGCACTTTCCAAAAGAACCTCATACAAAATTATATAGTCCACGCATTGCAACTTACAAGATCCGTCAGATTGCACAGTTTTAGAAAAATTTCCGATTAAATACCCAAATGACTTCGACTATGTGATAGCCAAGACCATAAGGTAGATACTTCATGAAAAATCGAAGTCAAATTCGTCCTAGATAATTAAATATGGACGGTTAAAATCCCTGTTCGTAGTACCGTAATTCCAGATCTAACCATCTCCAAAGGACCACGATTTCACCTACCTATTCTTGTTTTTTTCTCTAAATTTTTGATATTTGTATCTCAGGATGTCCTTTACAACTTTTGTTAAGAAGAAAAAAGGTTCAAATGCGATGTCATTGACAACGACTTTAGTGAAGCTTTCAATGGTAGAATAATAGATGTCAAGTGTAAACCAATCATCAATAGCTCGATGATTTTCAAATTATGGTCATGATTGGGCTGCACAAATAAAGAGATGAAGCTACAAAGTGGACAAGAGAATGTTGTCCTAGGATTGTAAAGAGATTGGATGAGAACATGGCTACTTGTACGTCATGCTATGCAATTTGGAATGGAGATAATGAATATGAGATCATGAACAATGATGATAAGTATGTCGTCAATCTAGATAGGAAAAAGTGTTCATGTCGAGCCTAGCAACTAATTAAAATTCCTTATGCCCATGCCATTTGTACCATTCAAATGAAGCAACAAAACCCAAATGATTACCTAGATGAATGGTACAAGAAAAGCTCATACATTACTTTGTACCAATTCATGATGCAGCGTATTGAAAGTAGTAAATTCTAAGAGTTAACAAATCATGAAGGCCTAATACCTTTGCTACTAAAGAAGCAAATTTAAAGCCAAAAAGGAGACAAAAAATGTAGGAATGAGAGACATTGAGTCGGAGGATGAGCAACACTGGAACAAAGATGAAGCGTTCACATTGCCATAAGAAATGGCATAATAAGAAGGGTTATGAGCTGAAAAGGCAACATCAAGAACAATAGGTTGCTACAAGGGCTAATATAGGGCCAAATGGTGAGCCAACTGAAAGGGTAAAAGAAGGTCCTACTGAAGGGCCAACAAAAGGCCCTAATGTAGAGCCTTTTGAAGGGCCAAGAAGAGGCCTTGCTGGAGGCCTAAGTGCAAGAACTAGTACAGGCATGATCGCAACAACAACATTTGAGTCGATTGTTGAACATATGAGAAAAAATATCTAGTAAGTTGTGCATTATTGTGTTTGTTTTGTGTCCTTTTATAGGCTTAAATTTAATTTTGTTATGTTTTTCTTAGGTTAGAAAATGACCAACTACATAGATTTCACAAGTTGCTCCCTCATAGGTTGCTAAAAGTCATGCACCACAGTGAACAAGAGGGTTTTTTGAAAAATTATAAGATAATATGTTTATGGCCTTTACACAGACAAACATACTGGAATGACTATTTTAAAAGTAAGATTTATAAGACTCATGCATTTAATTTATGGTATTTCAATTTCATTTTGTTGACAATATGGTTATGTTATAGCCCCAGAGAAATTTGGAGGTACTTATCTCTCAAAGTAGGCCAATTAAAGAGTCAAGGGCTATACCAAAGAAGAATTATCCAAAGTAAAGTGCTCCAAAAAAGAAGATATCACGTATAACTCCAAAATAGCCACCAATATAAAGTTAATTTTTGGCGTAAACGGGATGTATATAATTGTATGTGAAAATAGTTTGAACTTGAAAGCGCTTAATAAAAGAAATGGTCAATTCTCTTACTATTAATTATATATCATGAAAAATCTACATATCATAAAATCTTTAAATTGAAATTTGCATGGTAGATTGCAGTTATTGTGAAAAATGCACACAAAATAAGATAAAATATCCCCATTGGAAAAAAAAAATAAGGAACTTTTGATAAAACGAAATCCTCATAAAACCGAGTGCAATGAATAATAGTAGTTCTTATAAAACCAAGCCTAATGTATATTGACAAATATCTTGAAAGAGACATGGCTGGGGTGGAAAGATTGAATCATAGTAGTTCTTATATGCTTAGTGTTTTTTTTTTGTAAGAGTAAGCAATATATTATATGCTTAGTGTTGATAGATTGAATTTGCAAAAATTTCTTATAAAAGAATTTCCATCACTCATTCAAATTCGAATGATAAAGCAAGTTAGCATAGAAGAGAAAACGCTTGTTTAGGGCACATCTGATGCCATTGGATAAGGTCCAATAAGGAAAAGGAGAGATCGACGGCCCAACTCAACACTCAAGACTTTCTCTCAAAAAATAACAAGTCATCCGGTATTAGAATGTCCAGCATCCAATTTGAAGAAAAACTGGAGATGATTACGGCTAATGCAGTGTCGCCACCAGTGCATTGCACATGTGCATGTGAAAGCCGCGACTAGGGGGTCGTGAAATGTGTCGTCGCTGTGTGTGGGGATTAATTAGAACCTCTCGAAAATACAAGTAAGTCTCACCATGATAGTGCATTGATCAAATGGATATGCTATGGAAAAGATAGCGGTATTTATTGAATGGTACCATGCGCGGTGCTTCGCGTTTCTGATTGATTCTGGAGGTATTACCAGTTGAGATTTTCGAGTAGAGCTTCGAATTCAGTCTATTCGCAGTTGAAAATTGTTGGTTTCTTTCGGACGTGGTAGCTCCTCCAAAGCACGCACAAGCGCGACACATGGCGAGACGTTAGTCCTAGTCAGGAATCAGACGTTCCTAGCCTGTCACAGTCCAATCATATCCAAGCAAGATGAAGAATAAATTGATACCATCCACACTTAAGACGAGCCCACCTAAAAGCTAGATTTCAACACCATCCACACTTCAGACGAGCCCACCTAAAAGCTAGATTTCAACGACTATCTGCTGGGCTGAGCACGAACTTCCAGGTTTTTGCAGATGCACTAGTGGTAGGGTTCGCACATAACACAAAAGTGAGCACTGCACCCATAAATAATCCCAGAGAGAGAGAGAGAGAGAGAGAGGGTCACAGCAGCTTGAATTTGAAATAACCAATTGAATGTAATTAGGCGCTGGAGTTCGGTAACAGGAGTGCATGCCTTGGCAAGACTGACTATCCGCAAGGGCCAGACGTTCAATTAATTCACTTTCATTTCTCAAGCTCATGATATGCATTAAACTCGTGATAAGGACATCAAAAGCATTCCTCATTTTTCCCCCTTGTTCATTTACTGAAAATGAAGCAAATTTCAGTGCAAGGATTTTAACTGGGTCTCTACAAGCAAAGATTTCCTTCAGTTTCTTTCCACAGATCAACAGATTCCTCATTGACAATCCAAAAGAAGAATATGGGGAAGGACAAATAGGAAATCAATGAAGCCACAAAAGATTGGAGAACAATAGAGGGGCTCGTCACTAAAACTCCAGTTAACAGAACTTTCTACTTAAAATTCGATTTACCAGACAAAAACTTTACATCACGGATCGACTTTCTCTTCAGCGATGCGTTCTGCCACTGGAAGCTGTTTTCTCGTGTCCTTCACTATAAGGTGTCCTCTGGGGCCACCTGCAAATTAAGGAGGCAGCAACCACTAATTGCTTAGGCAGATAGTTAACAATCTTCTTTTCGAGAGCTCTAGTCCAGGCATGCCTACTTATTGTGCTCAGGGAACACATGCGATCAACAGCCAAAAATAGAAGCTACATGAGATTCTTAAAAGAATCACCTGAAGGGTTTGAGATCCGATTGCCTGATCCAATGCCGTGACTAGAGTCACCAGTGGCAGGCAACTTCCCGTGAAAGTCACGTGAAATTGCCACACTTGCTTTATTTTCTCCGGTGAGAACATTGCTTTCATTAGTTGGCCTTGTGCCGGATTTTGGTGAGTATGTTGTTGACCACGATCCTCCATTTGATCCGGCCAAAGCCATTATGACATCTGCCTGCAAAGTGGACAGTGCAAATCATGGAGATTCCCATTGTTAATCATCCCCGCAGAGAAACGGACGCTATTAGGAATCACCATGAAGTGTTGACAGTAAGTTTTCCAAGCCATTGGAAATTAAACATGAGAATCCTCAACAACAAACACGTTCATATCGTCCAAGAAAACTATTTACTACAGCTGTATCTCTGCCGTAAACTCATAGCTAATTTCTCTCTAACTTTGGAACTCTCAATATTGCTTGGATTGTACTGGGCCATGATAGAGAATTACTAAACTTCAAAAGAGAAAGTACAGAGGAAGGAACTTGTCTTTCAAAATACTAGCATTTGCCAACATTCATAAACAACTGCAAAAGGGACATACAGAGGCATGACACAAGTTACTCACACTTTCGAGTGAATAAGTTGATCCCAAGCAATGATTTTGCAACAAATACCTAAGAAATGCAACCCGGGTCACTCCCTTAGAAAAAAACCATAGCCTTGATTCTGCTTACTCTTTTTGGGATGAAACAAACCACTCAAAGGCAACAGGTTATGGCTGCCCTAAAAGTATCACAGTACGAAGCCTGGAAGGCGTCTCCACTAAATTAGCAGAGAAAATCAACTGGTCCTAAAGTATCAATTTTTATCACAAAAATAGACAAAATAAAGCACACATATGACGGGAAAATTCACTCCCATAAGATGAAGTCCCAGATAGATCAATTATCCAGGATTTAAGAGATGAGGAAGTATATCTAGCAAATCATCATCCAAGATACTGCATACCCAGACTCAAAACAGTGATTTTCCAACATCCAGCTGCATTATCAAATGGTTGCTCAAGTTCTGGGCAGAGTTCTCAGAACATCTATGTTTTAGAAACAAAGAGATGATTTTACCCACAGATAAGAGATCAATGTTGAAAGACAACAGACATAGCAGTTCTACTGGTGAAAATTTTGAAGTCTGTGACTTTTCAACAACATATCCCCCTTAATTGAAAGAAAAAGACATGTAAAGTTTTGTTAAGTTCAAATATCAGCTAACACTGCTCTTTTTTAGTCAAAGTACAACAACTAGTATGATCTGCATCCTGTCAATTTTCCTGCCTCACCTGGACAAGCATATTCATGATAAAACCATCACTGTGCCATAAAATAGGTCATTTCTTGGCAACAATTAAAACAGAAAGTAATTGACGATGTTGTTTTTGAGAGAGAGAGAGAGAGAATATCATACATCCGTTAAAACTAAGAGGAGCCTGTCTCTACTTCAGAAATTCAGGGGGTGTAATTATTACAATTTTATCAGAGAAAGAACAGTTATTCTCATTTAGCTTTCTCCCAAACAATTTACTGAAACAAAAGCCATAGTTACCATTCTTGCTTCAAATAGAACATGTTCACTACCCCAAAACATGCTCCTCTCAAGTCAGTCATGACTTTAATTTATCCATGATAATGAAACTTTCGTTTTTGGCATTCTCCCTCTCAAGAAGAATACCTTACCTTGATAGAAATTAATATGAACAGATTGTAGGTGATTTGTTAATCTTATCCCAGCTTAAAGGGAAGCAATGGTAACACTAGCACCTAAGGGTAGTCTAACAGTTCCTCCTAAAGAGTGGAAATAAGGACCACAAAGAAACTAGATTTCGTTTAATATCAGCAACATTATCCATAACCTATATACCATGGAAGGCACACAGCATGGATGCAAAATGACTTTATCTACACCATACAGTGATGAGGCTTGGCAATCAATTGTATTAAGCAATCCAATTTTCTTACAGAAAAGACAGTGATGACAGTGACAATCACAAAGCAGCTGCCCTCTTCTTTTCTTCCCATCTCCAACAACCAAAAGATTGCAAGAGGGATTTCATCATTGTCGTCTAGAAAGCTAGTACTGAACATACAAGCAAGAAAACTCAGATGGCAGTGCCTCGACACCTAGAAAACTGCAATGAATTGTCCCCTTAGATTATTAAGTTGTGGGAAATCCCTGTGTTTATTTAGCTGCAATATTCAATTCAACTTGCTGTATCTCACAAATCCTGAAACTGGACATATGGGATGCCTCAAAATATGGTCTTGATTGTTTATCGTCCCGTAGGAGAAAACATGTTTTCCATGGCCAAAAGATTGTGTGGGGAATGTGTGGATCTCATCTGAGTGCCAACTAAGTGCACAAGAAGCTCGAGATCCCTAGTTATCAGTATAAGGCCTGCTAAGTGCTAAATGACTAGCTCATACATTGAAAGCAGAAGATTCCAGCATCAGAAAGCTTTCCTGATCCCCTACTGTAACTTGGAAAAGAGTTGAAGGACAGGCACAAGAGACAGTAGAGTTAAAAAAATCTTAACAAGAACATGACATAGAATCATCCCATTTGCTCAATTTTGCAAATGTTACGAAGCGTCAGCATTGCGAACTAGAATAGGTAACATATTCTTCACGTCATGATATCCAATGTTACACCAAGCAAGCCATATTAGTCAAAGGGATATATAACAACATGACAGTTAGTGATACCTTGTTTGGGTGGACATCATCAAAAACATGAGCTTGGCCACAATAGAATATAGTCATTTGCCGACTTTCTGATGTCAATCCAGGTCGACTGCCGAAAGAAGCACCAAAAGGATCAAGAAACATTGGACTTTGAACATATTTAATTGAAAGAATTAACATCTGCACAAGACATGTGATTCACCTCGGGGGGTTGAAAGACTCTGGCTCTGTCATTAGCGCTGCAGTCTTTGCCCTGTTGCCACTAGGAAGCATCACAGACAAGTTCTTCTCGGAGCTGGTACCAGCATTCATTGAGCTCAAAATTCCAGGGCCTTTGATCCCAGTTCTAGACCCTTCATCAGCAGCTGATTGCGAGAGAACTGGAGGGCTCGGGTGGACTTCCCTTAATCTGTTCGGAGGCGCATTATGAACAAAAGGAACGTATTGACCTCCTCGGGGAGGAAACTGAACAGCAGGGCCCATATTCATGGACATGGGCCGCTCCCATTTGGAAACGGTCGCCTCATTTCTACTGCTAGAACCCGGGTGCAATATAAGTGAGCCAGAAGATTGCCTCAGTGGCTGCACACCCAGAAAAACATCCTCTTCATTTGACCTTCTAGGTCTCTCTCCTCCTGCCCCATTTCGAAGAATCTGGAAATGTAGCGTGAAAAGATGCATCAGAGAATACAATGAAGTAGAAACTCAAACTCTAATTTCTTCACCCTGCTTATAATTAGTTAGTTTCACATCAATCCTCTACTCAAAGGAAAACACTAACATAAGAAGAATCAAACCTTCATTAAATGAAAGTTCTCATTCGAATCAGGTCCTAGCTGAGTCATTGCTTCTCTAGTTGAGCCAACAAAGGCAGAGTCTGACGTACTTCGCTTACTCCCTGCTAATCTGCGACTTATTTCGGCATCACTCCTTGGACCATAGTAAGGAACGCCCTCAAAATGATTACTAACCTGTCTTTCTATCATAATTGATGAGAAACTGATCAAAACTTGCCTTTAGGCCGCAGAAGGTAAATGATATTGCAGCTATTTCAAAGGTCTCTTGATTCAACAGCCAAAAGCAGGAAAAAAAAAAAAAAGAGTACATCCATTTATATCTATAGGTGATTGTGAGCAAGTATAAGAGTTTCAAGAGGGAAAAAGTCCTACAGATTGAGTGAGCCTACTAGTGAGTAAAAGTATATGCAAATCAAGCATACTCCTGTGAAAAGAAAAGGTGGTCAATCAAAGTCTTAGAAATTTTCCTTTTTTGAAGAAAAAATAACCCAGAAAAGGCTACCAAAACCATTAATGAACTCCCTCCAAACTACTCCACAACCCAGATAGTGCAACCACTCCACTCAGAGAGCGAGGGAGAGAGAGAATGAGTCACCATCCAAATGTGAACTCCCCCAATTAGCATGTAGCTAAAGACCAAGTAGACATGCACCAAGAAACTAAAAGCTATATGATGGCGCATCCACGCTTGGTAGCATTAGATAAAGGGAAGTTGAAAAAAGGAGCATCATGTCTATATCTACAAATGAAAATCACCCAGCAAAGCCTAAGAGAAAGGAAAAAAGAAAACGGAAAGGGAATGAGGGAAAAGAAGAAGAAGAAGAAGAAGAAGAAATTCACACCAACACTCATCACACCAGAGAAAACAATATGCCTTGAAAAGGAAAGGGAGAAAAAAAAAACCGAAAGCAAATAAAGTATCCGTTGAACAAGACAGCAAAACCGAAGTTCTAATCTTCATCACCAAATGCCAAATCAAACAAAACCCAACACAATCCCCCAAGAAAAGAAAACCATAAAAAAAAAAAATCAATTTTGAGCAAAACACTAAGAAACTCACCGGAACCCAGATCAGAGGTGGTGGAGACAGGCCCCGCCCGCCGCCGGAGGAGGCCCCGACGGACAAGGAGGCGGCCGGCGACGCCACCTCCGACAGGCGGGCGTCCCCCCGCCACGTACTCCGCCGCCGCCGGCGGCCGGGGAGTCGGGCTTCTTCATGCCGAGGAAGTCATGGAACATGGGCTTCACCTCCTGCTGCTGCAGCGGGGTCTCGCCGCCGCCGTTGCCGCCGCCGTTGCCGGCAATGTGGGGTTTGTTGGTCTGTGCCATTTTCACCGATACGGCCATTTACAGCTCCATATCACGAGAGGGGAAGGGCGAGAACAGGGAGAAGGGCAAGGTTTTTCCCAAGGAAAGACAAACCAAGAGAGGTAAAGAGAGAGAGAGAGAGAGAGAGAGAGAGAGAGAATCAAGGCACTTCTTTTTTCAAGGGAAGAGAGAGAGAGAGAGAGAGAGCATTAAAAAGCAAAAGGTAGTTCACAGGTGTTGTGTTCGATGTTATTGGGTCTCTCTTGTGTCCCAGTCCCTGCCCAGTTTTTCTCTCTCCTCGATGCGACTTTCGTCTTTTTCGGGGGAAAGACCCTCGTTCCCTGAGCAGCGAGGAGCGGGGGAGGATGTTGTGTGTTTTGCTTCTGGGGGTGTGCCACTGTGCGTGCGTTTGGCATGCGAGAGTGAATGTTTTTCCTCTTTTGGTGGATAAATTTTCCCTTCTGCTCTTTGACTGAGGAGGTGTGAGAGATTATGGGAAAATGAGAGACTTACAGACAGACACAGATAGAGAGAGAGAGAGAGAGACGGACAGAGAGTACGAGGAGAATTTATGCTAACTTGCTTTCTAAATACGATGTTTTGCAGGTGGCCACCCCTTGAGAGTTGGGGATTTATTTTGAGGTCCCTGGTGTTCTCTTTAATTTTGATTTTCCCCGTCTTCTTGCCAAGGGTGAGGATGGAAAACACCCCTGCCGGGTTTGGCATTGAGAAAACTAATTAGATGATCGGAATTTGTGTCAATGAAGATGTGAAAAAGGGTCCGTCAAAAGAATCGCTCTTCGAAAGATGAATAGATTGTCCCTTCTTTGAATTCGTTGGTGAGTGCATAAGCGTATGTGGCAGAACAGACCCGCATGGGTGAAACACTTGTAGAAATATCCGTACATATAGAGACGTAACGCTTGTGGGACTCTGTGCATGTAGAGCATCATGATTCCCAAAATATCTATGGCATTGCTTTTCAAAATACAATCTTTTGCAAGGGGCATCTCTTAAAAGTTGGTATTTATTGTGACGTCCATGGTCAATCTCGCTATTCGTTTGCCAAGAATGAAGATGAAGAGCAAAGACAAACACACTTTAGGGTTTGGCACCGAGGAAATTGTGGTAATTCCCATAAATGAAGGTATGAAAATGATTAGTCACGAGAATCACTCTTCAAAATATAAAAAGATTCCCTTTTTGAATTCGAAAGCACTTGCATGAGTGTACATACGGTGAAACATACATGCATGTGTAAACACTTGTAGAGAGACTCCATACACGTAGAGACGTAACGCTTGTGAGGCTCCGTGCATGGAGAGTTATATTAACGCAATGCGCTGAGAAAAAGGTATCAGGGCGGCCAAGTGTTAGCTCTATTCACAAAGGCCGTTAGACTTCAAACAAAATATATGTTCAAGTTTCACAATCTTACTTACATTTGACTTCCAAAGAAAAGGGAAATGAATTGTCTTTCATCAATTAGTTTACTTCGATTGTATATTAGATGTTTTCTGGATTGCTAATCATTCGAGGTAGGTAAATAAAAAGTTTGGTACTAAAAGAAAACAAGTAAAAACTTGTCGGAAACGGAAACGAGAAATGGCTAGAGAGAGACCACTCTAAGTTGAATGACACCAATTGATTGCTTTTCGTTTCATATTTGGGCTGGAGAATTTAAGAGAAAACAAAGATGCAGCGAACTTTAAAAACTAGCCGGCTAATAGCTACTTGCATTATATTGGTAATTGTAATTATACTGAATTCAATTAGGATGATAAGACAAAAGTTAAGTATTACTTTCATTGAGAGAGAGAGAGAGAGAGAGAGAGGGGATTAAAATAATGTTTCTTTATGGAACATAATTAATTAGGAAGAGAGATGGTTAAACCAGATTCATTGTCCTCTTGGCAGCATCATTTTCTCCTTTTTGACATCTTACATCACATTATGCCAAAAAGGACATCCTTGACGAAACATAAAGGCTGAGAAAACATATAGTGGAGAGGGGAAAATATGAATAGTTGTCTATGTCTTGGGCAAGAGCTACCTAGCTCTATAGACTTGATCATGCATTTGGTAATGAGTTTAGACTTATTTAGGCCCGAAGTGTAGACAGGCGAGCTTGTGAAAACTTTAAAATTTAAAAGGTCGGTCCTAAAATTTAAAATTATTGTTAAAGAGTCTTACATGCACTTTATTAGTTTTCCTTCACCTATCAATTTAAACTTACAAATTGAACTTTCTAACATGGTATTAGATTTAGTGATATTCCTTTCACAATTGTGCATTAACCCCTCATTAGTTAAATTCCATGAAACATACCAAATTTGCTTCACCATTAACAACACCCCGGCTGAGGACGCCAACATTGTTTTACCATTGAGAAAACCTCCACCACCATGGCCATCGGTGACTTCAAATGGAGGTGGGGAGGGGCGAGGCGAGCATAGGGATGGGGGAGGGGAAAGAGGGGGAGAGAGGAGATGGGACATTAGAGTTAGGTTTAGGATTAGGCTTTTTGGGGGGGAAATTCTTGTGAAAGTAAAACGCATTATAGCCATTTTATCGGCAACTGCACTGATTGTAGAGGATCCACATCCCTGAAGAAACTGTATAAAGTGAACAATGGCGCATGGTCATACAACTTATATCTCAGGATTATGTTATTGGCTAGCTAGCGTCATTTCTTGCCTGTGAGTTTTATGAAAACGAAGGTAGATGCGTCATGTGAACATTTCAAAGATGGATGAAACGGCCAAAGAGACGAAATAAAGTCGCTTTCCTCCGGAAGACAATTTAAACGTGAGCAATAAGCAAGGTATCAACTATTATGTTCCAAATCTTTCAAGGGTGTTATATGCTATAAACAAACAACTAACTCAGACTTTATATTTAAAGTATTTTATGTGTGCATGTTGCTCACTAGCTTGCCTTGATCCACGACTTGTTATAGTACGATACGCTCGATGGTACGCTCTCTTTCTTGTGCCAAACTCCTTGAGAGATTTAGTCACGTCAATCACAATCATTTAATATCAAGTATTGATAACAATATCTTCGTTTTACAAGGAGATGAAAAGAAAATTCATAATAAGTGACACCAAATGATTGGAGTGGATGATTTACTTGTGAGGATATAGTGCGGTGCTTGGATTAAAAATCCAGATTTATGATTATCTAATTAAAAAATTGAAGGATTGGGATCAGCATATGTCAAAGGGTAATTTTTTTACAATTTTAACAGTCCAGACTTAGGACCGAACCGTTTCCCCCCAGAAACCAAACCCAACTGCTGAAGAGTACCGGTCCGATTCAGTTTCAGAATCTACCTGGACCGGTGCTCACTGTGAGCGAAGAGCGAGGATGTATGTTGTTTCTGGGAGTGTGCGTGTGTGGATATGTGAGTGAATGTTTTTCTTCTTTGGGTAGATGACTTTCTCTTCTGCTCTTTGAGTCGGGAGGTGAGAGACTAGGGGAAATGGGCGAGCCAGAGTACGAGGAGAATTTATGCTATTTGCTTTCTAATTACAACGTTTCGCAGGGGCATCCCTTAAAAGTTTGATATTTATTCTGAGGTTCCTGGTGTTCTCATTAATTTCGGTTTTCCTTGTCTTCTTGCCAAGGATGAGGATGAAACACCCTTGGAGGGCTTGGCATCGAGAAAACTATTGAAATTTGCATAAATGAAGATATGAAAAGTATTCATCACAAGAATCACTCTTTGACAGATGAAAGGATTCCCCTCTTGAATTTAAAGGCGAGTGTGTAAGCATACGTGGTGGAACACACCTGCATGGGTAACCACCTGTAGAAAGATTTCGTAGATGTAGAGATGTAACGCTTGCGAGACTTCACGCATGAGAGCCTCATGAATGCAATGCCCCAAAGCATGTGTGGCATTGCTTTTCAAAATACAATATTTCGCAAGGGGCATCTATTGAAACTTTGACAATTATTGTGACATTCCTGGTCAATTCTCACTTTTTATTTGCCATGGATGAGGATGAAGAATGAAGACAAAACACATCTCAAGTTGGCATCAAGAAAATTATTGAAATTCCTATAAATGAAAATATGAAAAGGATCCATCACAAGAATGACTCTTCAAAACATGAAATGATTCCCCTTTTGAATTCGAAGGCATGTGCACGAACATATGTGGCGAAACATAGATGAATGCGTAAACATCTAGAGAAAGACTCCATACACATAGAAGGGTAACGCTTGTGAGGCTCCATCCATGGAGAGCGTCATCATTGCAATGTGCCGAGAAAAAGGAACTGGATGGCCAAGTGTTAGCCCTATTCGCAAAGGTCGTTGTAATTCAAACAAAATGTATGTTCAAATTTCACTAACTTTATTACATTCAACCCCCCTCCCCTCCCCAAAAGAGAAAAGGGAAATGATATTTCTTTATCAATTTTCTACTTTGATTTTATATTAGACTTGTATCTAGATTGCTAATTATTCGAGATTGGTAAATAAAAAGTTTGGTACTAAAAGAGAACAAGTTAAAATTAGTAAAGAAATGGCTAGAGAAAGACCACTCTAAGTTGAGACAGAAGACACCAATTGATTGCTTTTCGTTTCGTTCTTGGGCTGCAGAAATTAAGAGAGAACAAAGATGCAGCGAACTGCATAAACTGGCAGGCTAAAAGCTACTTATATTATAATGGTAAGTGCAATTAGAGTTAGCTCAATTCGCATGATAAGACAAAAGTTGAGAACCACTTTCATATATATATATATATATATAGAGAGAGAGAGAGAGAGAGAGAGAGAGAGAGAGAATAATGTTTTTTTTTTTATGGAACATAATTAATTAAAAAGAGAGATGGTTAAACCAGATTCATTGTCCTCTCGCCGGCGTCATTTACACCTTTTTGACGTCTTACATCACATTATGCCAAAAAGGACATTCTTGATGGAAACATAAAGGTTCAGAAAACAGAGTGGAGAGGGGAAAATGGGAATTGTTTTCTATGTCTTGGGCAAGAGCTATCTAGCTCTATAGGCTTGATCATGCATTCGTTGACAAGTTTACACTTATCTAGGCTTAGGCAAAGGAAAACATATAAATTTAAAAGGTCAGTTTCAAATTTCAAAATTATTACTGAAGGGACACTTGACTCTAGTAATTCTATTAAAATATCATTTCACATTGCTTAATTAATGGGTGTTATATAAACATTATATTCATGTAATCTCATTCCACCTATTAATGGGACACTTGACTCGAGTTAGACTTTTTACTATATTATCACAATCAGTGTTATCCCCTTTTGTAAATATGCATCTACTTCTCATTAGTCAAATTTCATGAAGCATACCAAATTTACTTCATCATTAACAGCACCCCGGCAGGGACGTCAACATTGTTTCGCCACTGAGATAACCTCAACCACCATGGGGGCGGGGAGAGGGGTGAGGCAAGCACTGGGATGGCAGAGGAGAGAGAGAAATAGTAGATAGGACGTTGGAGCTAGGTTTAGGATTAGGCTAGAAATCGACTTGGCGCATAGTCATACAACTTACATCGCAGGATTTTGTTACCAGCTAGCTCATGTCATTTCTATCCTGTGGGTTTATGAAAACGAAGAGAGAAATGTCATATGAACATTTCAAAGATGGATGAAACGGCCAAAGAGACAAAACCAAGACGATTTCCTCTGGAAAACAATTTAAACGCGAGCAATGAGCAAGTATCGACACTATGTGGAATATCTTCCAAACACTACGTGCAATATCTTCCTAGGCTAATGCTATAAACGAACAAAAGCTCAAAGTTCATGTTTAGAGAACTATATGTGTGCACGTTGTTCACTACCTTCCCTTGACGTCACTTGCATCGATCCACGACACGTTATAGTACGATATGCTTGAAGGTATGCTCTCTCTCTCTCTCCGGACACTTTAAGAGACTTACTTACGTCAATCACAACTATTGATTGTCAAGTATTGATGGAAAACATCTTCGTTTTGCTAAGAGGTGAAAAGAAAATTCATAACAAGTTATGCCAAATAATTGGAGTGGATGGATCACTTGCGGGAACATGGTGCAGTGTTCAAAATAACAATCTAGACTTATGATTATCTAGTTAAAAAATTGAGGGATTGGGATTCACGTGCCGAAAGGCAATATTTTTTGACAATTCTAACAGTCCACACTTAGGACCGAACCTTTACCGGCATAAACCAAAATAAATCGCCTCAAAGTACCAGTTCGATTCAGTTTCAGAATCTACATTGGACCGGGGCTCACTATGAGCGAAGAGCGAGGATGTCTGTAGTTTCTGGGAGTGTGCGTGTGGGTATGTGAGTGAATGTTTTTCCTCTTTTGGTAGGTAAGACTGAGGAGGTACTGGGGAGGTGAGAGAGAGAGAGAGAGAGAGTACGAGGAGAATTTATGCTGTTTGTTTTCTAAGTACAATGTCTTGCAGGAGGCATTCCTTAAAGTTTGATATTTATTTTGAGGTCCTTCTTGTTCTCATTGATTTCGGTTTTCCTTATCTTCTTGCCAACGATGAGGATGAAACAACCTTGCCAGGTTTGGCATCGAGAAAATTAATTAAATGATCAAAATTCACATAAATGAGCATATGAAAAGGATCCGTCACATGAATCGCTCTTTGAAAGATGAAAAGATTCCCCTCTTGAATTCAAAGGCCAGTGCATAAGCGTACATGGCAGAACATACCTACATGGGTAAATACCTATAGAATGATTTCATACACGTAGAGATGTAGCACTTGTTAGACTCCATGCATTTAGAGCATCATATGCAATGTCCCGGAGAATTTGTGGCATTGCATTTCAAAATATAATGTTTTGCAAGGGGCATCTCTTAAAAGTTTGATATTTATTGTGACGTCCCTGGTCAGTTCTCACTATTTATTTGATATGGATGAGAATGAAGAATGAAGACAAAACACATTTCAGGGTTTGGCATCAAGAAAATTACTGAAATTCTCATAAATGAATATATGAAAAGAATCCGTCACGAGAATCACTCTTCAAAACATGAAAATATTCCCCTTTTGAATTCAAAGGCGTGTGCATGAGCATACGTGGTGAAGCATGGATGAATGTGTAAACACATGTAGAAAGACTCCGCACACATGAAGGCGAAACGCTTGTGAGGCTCCGTACATGAAGAGTGCCATCAACGCAATGCGCCAGTGAAAAAGGAACCGAGGCAACCAATGTTAGCCCTATTCACAAAGGCCATTGTAATTCAAACAAAATGCGTGTTCGAGTTTCACAAACTTTCTTATGTTAAACTTCCACACAAAAAATAAATAAATAAATAAATAATAAAAAAATAACAAAAAACAAAAACAAACAAAAAAACAAAAAACAAAAAACAAAAACAAAAAGGAAAAGGAAATGATTTGTCTTCATCAATTTTTTACTTTGATTTTACTAAACTTGTATCTAGATTGCTAATTATTTGGGGTTGGTAAAAAAAATGGTATTAAAAGAGAACAAGTAAAAACTAGCAAAGAAATGGCTAGAGAGAGACCACTCTAAGTTGCTACTAGAGGTAAGCATGATTATAGGGTAGAATTTAGAATTTGAAAGCCAGACCGGTGGGTAGGTTTCAAGTTCCAAAAAATGAAGAACCTATTTTGATGAGTAGGTTTTAGGTTCTTAGTTGGAGGAACTTATAACTTATAACCTAAAATCTGGAATAAGTTTTAATGTTTTCCTTAATTCATGTATTCATGCATCTTACAATATTTCATAATGTTCGATTATGAATGTATAATTAGAAAGCACTAATCTGAGTTTCAATTTTATGACTAAGATTTTTACTTTATTAATGTTTATATTTCCATGTGTTTTTATGGTTAGTGAATTGTAGCGACAACTGGTGGTCATTAAAGATTTCAATTCAATGCAATCGTTCAAATAATAATATAGGTGAAACCTGAATAGATCATGTAACCGACCTTAGAACCCATGACAAGATAGATTTCAAGTTCAGAGTATGCATGATAGGTTTCAAAGTCCAAAAAATGAACTCGTTCTAATCGGTAGGTTTTAAGTTACATACGAAACATGTACAGAGCCTAGAACTACTCACCCCTAGTTGAGACAGAAGACACCAATTAATTGCTTTTCATTTCATTCATGGGCCGGAGAAATTAAGAGAGAACAAAGATGCAAAGAACTGCACAAACTAGCCGGCTAATAGCTACTTATATTATAATGGTAAGTGCAATTAGAGTTAGTTCAATTCATATGATAAGACTACTTTCATTGAGAGAGAGAAAGAGAAAGAGAGAGATGTTTTTTTATGGAACATATTTAATTAGGAAGAAAGATGGTTAAGCCAGATTCATTAGTCCTCTTGCCAGCATCCTTTTCTCCTTTTCGACATCTTACATCACATTATGCCAAAAGGGGCATTCTTGATGGAAACATAAAGGCTGAGAAAACATAGTGGAGAGGGGAAAATATGAATAGTTCCCTATGTCTTGAGCAAGAGCTATCTAGCTCTATAGACTTGGTCATGCGTTTGGTAACGAATTTTGACTTAATTAGGCCTAAAGTGTAGACAGGCAAGCTTAGGAAAACTTAAATTTAAAGTCAATACTAAATTTCGAAATTATAGCTGAAGGGACACTCAACTCCAGCAATTTTGTCAAAATATGGTCCCATATCGTTTGCTTAACGGGTCATACATATACATCATATTTATGTGGTCTCCCTTCACCTATCAAATTAAAATTTCGATTTTGAACTTTCAAACATAATATTAGAACAAATATTATCCCTTTCACCATTAGCAACACCCAAAGGACGCCAACATTGAGAAAACCTCAACCACCATGGGCATTGGAGACTTCAAATGGAGGTAGGGATGAAGCGGCGACCAAGATGCAATGGCGGGGCGAGGGGCGAGGTGCGCAGCGGGATGGCGGAGGGAAAGGGGGATAGAGAGAGGAGAAAGGACATCAGAGTTGGGTTTAGGATTAGGCTTTTTGGGGGGGAAATTCCTCTAAAAAGTAAACGCATTTTAGTCATTTCGATTTCCTCCGGAAAACAATTCAAACGTGAGCAATGAGCAAGATATCAAAACTATGTTCAATATCTTCCAAGGGTAATGCTATAAACAAACATAAGCTCAAAGTTTATAGTTAGAGTACTATATACACGCATGTTATTCACTAGATTCCCTTGATGTCACTTGCATTGATCAAGTCATGTTTCATTGATCCATGACACATTATAGTACAATACACTCAAAGGTTCTCTCTCTCTCTCTCTCTCTCTCTCTCTCTCTCTCGTATTTGACGCTTTAAGAAAAGTAGTCATGTCAATCACAGCCATTGAATGTCGAGTATTGATGAAACTATCTTTGTTTTGCTAGGAGATGAAAAGAAAATTCATAATAAGTGACGCCAAATCACTAGAGTGGATGGATCACTAGCAAGGACATGGTGCAATGCTCCAAATAATAATCTAGACTTATGATTATCTAATTAGAAGGTTGAGGGATTGAAATTAGCAATTGTCAAAAGACACTATTTTTTGACATAACTAATGGTCCACACTTAGGACTTGACCATTTTCTACATAAACTGAACCAAACCACCACACAGTAGTGGTCTGATTCAGTTTCAAAATCTACCCCGAATCGGTGCTCATTGATAGTGTTATACTTTAGCTGAAACGTCCATGATGGGGTGCGATTGGAATGTACCGTTTCGTCTTAATGCGTTACAATGGAAAGACACTAATGGAGGGGTACGAAGGGAGATGTATAAAAGCCTCCCGAACACAACCGTTGGATTGGTTGGCAAAAACATACGCACCAAATTTCTCTCCATTTCCATCAAGGAAGAAGAAGGCATTCCATTTTCACTTTTTGCAAGAACAATCGGCATTTACCCCGTGGAAATCGGGTGTTTTCTTTGTAATTGCATCCACACTAACGTGAGGTAGTGTTGTTCGTGATTTATTCGCAATTCAACGTTCGTTCCGAGGCTATTTGTTGTTTGCGCATCAGAATCAGGTAAGTCGTCTTCCGCCGTCTTGAATTCCAACATTGGTATCAGAGCACGGTCGTGATTTCTGCATTATTTTTCATCGAGTTTTCTCATTTACCATTTGATATTGAGATCAAGAGATTGTATTCTACACTGCTTTTTATGTATATTGGTCGGAATTACAATCTGAAAACTCGAATTCGAACCAAAGCAAAGAACGAGTTCGAGGTCGCGTGCATCCGTGAGGTTTTGGCCGTTTTTCGTGATTTATTCGCAATTCAACGTTCATTCCGGGGTTATTTGCTGTTTGCGCATCGGAATCAGGTAAGTCGTCTTCCGCCGTCTTGAATTCCAACCGATAGTGAGAATCCTCTCTCTCTCTCTCTCTCTCTCTCTCTCTCTCTCTCCTCCTCCTCCTCCTCCTCCTCCTCAGCCTCTACTGCTCATCATGATCTAGTCATGCCATGTTGCCGTCGATTGCTCATCACCGGTCACTCACATTGTGTTGCTCTATCTCTTCATCAACTTCGAGTCTGAGATTTGTCCTAGAGAGATGGAAAGAAACACAATCTAATAAGGTGGCCAGCCATGACAAATAGAGGTCAATGACATCATGTTATAGCAAAGGGAACAACGTATGAGGGTTGCCATGGCACAACGGGAGTGGTGATGGGCTGATGTATTAACCATTTGAAAGGACAAATTTAAGTTGTACATTCAACCTTAAATTTAGAGGATCCCAATACTCCATAAATTACTTCCTTTCAAATGCGCTCTCTCTCTCTATCCGTAGGCTTAACAAGTATTAGGCCTCTAAATGCATTTCCTCCTATCCATCTCGATCTTTATTGCATATGCAATGAATGAAGTCTATATCACTACGTAAGTTGATTTAGACCAATACACCTGAAGCATCTGGTAATTCTCTTTCTATAATTATGTGTAAGTAAGGAGGAAAATTGTCCAAAAAATCATAAATCCATTATGTTTTTACAAATTCAATAATAAATCTTTTAATTTTGCTAATTGAGTTATAAACATTTTCACTTTTTGCCAGTTGAGTCTATTCGGCTAATTTTAATCGGAAATTGCTAACATGACACTTTTTAATAATATTTTAACGATATTTTGAATATTTCATTTTTTTTTTGCTTTTTTTGGAGCTAGAAATTCAAAACAAAAAAAGAATAAAATAGAATAAAAACCACAAAAAAAAAATATTTACTAAAATAATATTTAAAAGTGTCACAGTAGTATCGATTGTCTACATCAGCAATTTTCGACCAAAATTGGCTAAATGGACTCAATTGAAAAAAAAAATGAATACATTTAAGACTTAATTGGTAAAATTAAAATATTTATGATTGAATTAGCAAAAAAAATGAATACTTTTTGGATAATTTTTCTTTAAGTAAAGCATCTCCCACATCGATTAATAACTCGACTACAGTGAATTGATATTGTTCTTCATAATCCATTGTTGATGAAGGCAAAAAGCGATTGCGACTGATCAATCGAATAAGCACAAGACTTAACCAAAGCTAGCAAGGCAATTGTGAGAAAATAAGTGTTAACAAAATTGTTATATTTTACATGAACACATTGTCCAAAAATTTATGCTGATAAATGGTCACCATTAAAGGAAGATTTAGGCAATTTCTCAATCAACGGGAAAAGATAAAGATACCCAAATTTGGCTTTGGCCATGCTATTTTGATCATCAAATTGCTATTTTTGAGTAGGGGAAACGTCCTAGAAAATAGAACTTGATAGTGTGAAATTGTAGTTTTCCTAGGTAGTAAAGAGTAACTAACATTTAGGACGAACTCTGATTTTCGTGGTCGTAAAAATCCTTAGCATTTTTTTTTTTTTTTTTTTTTGCTAAAAAAAATCCTTAGCATTTAGAATTAGGCGTGCTTTACATTTTGGAGACTACATTTTAAATTATTACGAGTCTTTTAATTTTTATATTTATATATATATATATTTTTGAGAAGAAGATGAAGAAGAGGAGGAGGAGGAGGAGAGGAGGGAGGAAGAGAGAGAGAGAAAGAAAGAGCCAAAAGAGAAGGACAACTGTAATCGGGACAAGATGTGATTTTGACAATGCGGACATTCCCGTCCTGTCGACAACCAATGGAAACATTTTCCACATCCCTTTTCGTTTTATTTTCAAATGTAAACTATATCTTGCCCCCAAAAAAAAAAGGGTATGGATCGAGAATTAAAGAATAAATAAAATTTTAAGGATTGTCATTACCCAAAAACCTCAAATTAGTACAATAATGATAAAATTACCCCAATCTAATTTTTTTTATTAGGAAAACTCCAAACTAATGAACATGTTACAAATTATATTCTTGATAAATTTATCCTCCATTAATATTCATTAAATTAAATTAATATCACAAAAAAAAAACCAAAACTAGTACATCCATTAACTATCATATGTTATTAACAAAAATTATTAGAAGGTAAATTTATTATAAATACATCAGTTTTTGGTTTAGTTTGTGATAAAATTATGATGGGTGTACTAGTTTAGAGTTTTTCAAAGGAAATTGAAAAATAATTTTTTGAAAACAATCACTTGTATTGTTTGAAATAATTAATTGATGAAAAATATTTTTGTTATCGATAATTATTTATATCTAAATATTATTGTAAACAATGATAATATTTTCCGTTCATTCATTTTTGTTGGAGATCGAATGATAATTATTATAAAATTATTTTCCAAATTATATATTTTTCACAAAACAAACACATCCTTTTGATCTATTTTCGGTCCATCTATTTTTCTAGCTGATGCAATATGCTCCATCCTCATTTTTTTCCCCCAAGAGATATGTTAATTTTATTTGTAGCCACGATTGGTCAAACAATAGAAAGCAATCTAAAAGATGGAATCATGGGTTATGTTCAAAGTGGCAATGTTAGGTATTAAAGCAACGAGAACCATGAAATGAAATATGGGAATAAAAAGAGAAGAGAGGGAATTGAAAGGAAGTGATGATAATAATAATGATGATGATAGCAATAATAATGAGACGAATTCAAGATCGTATGTGGGACACCCACCGCATCACGTGCACGAGTTTCGCTCGCGCACACGCCCTCTCCCTGCACTCTAAAGTCGTATGATTCGAGTTTCATGACGGGCTTGTCGAAAGAGATTATATAAATGAGAGCAATGATGAAGAGAGAATAGCCATTAGCCACCCATCAGTCATTATGACCTCTCCTTTTTTGTTTGAAGTAGAGGTTTGCATCAGTTCCGGACTTGATTTAGGTACAGGACCTGGGACCAGCCCGACCTGGGTGGCTCCCACCAAAATTGGCCCGGTTCCCGATTCCAAATTTTAGGAATTGAGAAAAATTGGTCCGGTTCATGATTTCTGGGAAGAAACCATATTGACCAAACCAATGAAATTGGTCTGGGGCATTTATATATATATAGCATAAACCATGTAATAAAATTGAAAATGAAAGTATTAATCGAACAGTATATGTCGATTCCTTATGAGTCTATTTTGTTTTTATTTATATTTTTTGCATAATGGTAATATTGCCGGTTCTCAGTTTTATGGTGAACGGGTTTGGTTTCCGGTTCCACAAATCAAGAACCAACCCCATTTGATGAATTCTCAATTCTAGGGTGGGAAGCGACCAACCCTGGGACTGACCTTCCTTAGTTAGGAGTGGACCAAGCGATCGCCACCATTTCTTTTGTTAATTAAAGGAGGAGGAGGAGAAATTTGCACACTCCTCCCAAAATATCATTTTGCCTATCTTTGAAAGTTTCTTTATTTTTATTTATTCAAACTCGATATCATTCTTAGCCGGATAGTCAAACTCCCACATAATTTAACAACGGGAACATCCTCTTAGGTAAGAACATAGAACCGTTTCACATACTACAATTAGGCGAATAACGTCACTTTTTCGATATCTTTTTGTATATTCACTTTTCATGGACTCAATATTTACTTTCCCGGTGTATTTGAGATGTGCTCGACTTGTCGAGAACCTAATTTAGAAAGTAGAAGATAAATTATCATACCGGTTTCATGTGAGTTAATCACACTCTTAGAAAAAAAGGGAGCAAAAAGAAAAATCCATGCCATAGGATATTCGTCACGTAAAGAGTAGAGTCTTTCGTGAGATTTGGCGGTGGATTTGGAGGGGAATTATCTTGCACTTACAATCATTGAAATTGACATTGTTACAATCAAAACTTGGTGCTTTTTCAAATTTAACACGCAATCAAAACTTTCAACCTTTTCAAATTGAATCACAAAATTGAAAACCAGGCATAGGCATCACGCCCACTTGTGCACGCCCAAGCTACGTGGGACTGAAGATTCCAGGCCCGTCCAAAGGGGAGGTCCGAAATCTTCGGACGGACGCACGTCATGCGGGACGCGACATATGTACCATGTCGCTTGCGCACATCCAAACGATGCGGGACCGAAGGGGAATTAAACCTGCAGCATAACTGAGGTTCCCTAAAGAACCCCAAGCAAGGCGGTGCGCTGGCAATGTCAGATCTCGCTTAGAGTCACGCGACCTAGTCAAGTGGCCAAATACATGTAATAAAGTATCTTTCAGAATTTTAGACTAAAGAAGACATATGATATTCTTAAGACTCCACAAGAATTAGTCCCTCTCTTCTAGAAACAACGAGGAAAAAGCAAAGTCCACTTTGCAACCCCAATCATGCACAGGAGCACGAGAGAGACATCCCCCGAAATTCTTTGTCAAACAAATCGATAATCCTGTCACCAGCACCAAGCATTAGTCAAGATACAAAAATTGATTATCATCTCCGCCTCCGGCAACACAATGTCAATGTCGCCATCCCCAGCTTCCACTGCGTTAAAAAAACCTTAGCAGGAGTTCCCAATCGGATTCCACATCCCCATCATCTCATTTGTCCGGACCATATCGAGATTTCGGCTCTAAAATAATGCCCGGGATTGCGCATCATCATCGACCACCGATCTCGTTAATTTATATGTCAGGCGCGCGCGCACCGAGGGACATCAAGCATCCTCCGCTGATGTCGGGTTCCCAATATAATAAAGGTCACGAGCGAAATGATTATCGAGGGCTTAAGCAAGCAGGCCCCACCAATAATTAGAGACGTCGATGCCATTGAAATGGGGAGGAACAAGATTCAGAGGCGTGTAAGCAACAAATGGACTCCCTCGCGCCCCCACAAACTATTCCAATTCCCCTCTGTGTGGACCATCCGGGAACCTGTGTCGCGCAAATAAGTCGTGCGGGATCGGATTCACCATCCGGTGCTCGTGTTTACATCAGGAGCGTGATGATGCTGCGCTGGCAACTTGACATGGACCATTGTGATGAATACCATATTGGAGAAACTACGAGATTTCGCTTTATCGGAAAGATGTTCAGGGCGCAAAGGTCCCCGAATTGCTGGTTCAAAAATGGGATGTGAATTTAAGTGAATCGGAAAGCTAGTCCTGATGATATGTGACAGTGACTGCACACTCGACCGACTGAGAGATGCAGCAGCGCCGTTCATCGCAAGGCTATTGAGCATCTCAAACTTCAGCATGTTTGGCTGGGACAGGGAGTGCACAAAGGTGAAATGTTCCCATAACCTGTGCCAATCTTGTTTGAGAGACTTCCTGTGCACGTGTATTGCCCGAGAGTAACTCCACCTTCGGACGTCTCCATCGCAAATCACACAGGAAACCACCGAGCTCGAGCCACCAAAAGAGATTCTGCAAAAGTTAAGTGGAGCGGAAGATGTGCATGATGGCAATGCAATTTGTCCTGGTTCAACCAGTGGATGCTCCTGGTTTGAGTTTGAGAGCCCAAATAAAGAAAAACAACCATCAGTGCCAGTAGCTACCTCAACGGAGACAAATAGCACCAAACCTGGAGAATAAAGTTCCCCACTTGGACCACTACAAATACTATATGGTGCAGATATAACCTAGAACTAGATCCTTGATTCGGGCTCAGCTCAAGGCCGAGCAATGATGCATGGCCTATCAGCAACATGGCTTTAATGTATTTTTTCTATAACCGGAGAACTTTATTGAAGGATCAAGAAAGTGCACACACAGGGAGCATAAAGGGAAATCTTTCAGCCAAAAAAGAAAAAATACAGGAAAAATTGCAGCTATTCAAGCTGTCAAGCAAATTCTGCAGAAATATTATTAACTCAACATAGCCAATGTGATTTTAAGATTTTTCAAATTGGTGCATTGAGGAATCTGACTTATTGACCAATTATCTCACCCCACTTTGGACATAATTCCAGGACTGCCCACTCAGGGCATAATTCCGGATAGTCATGCTTATAAAGATTTCATAATGAAAATGGAACAGGGAAAGATGGAGATACACTTGTCAGACCAATCTAGGAGAAATAAAGAAGAAAATGAAAGGAACAAGAACCATATCAGGACCACTAAAAAAGGAAAAACCATGATAGTATTCATGTCTCATTTCCTATTCCAAAACAGGAGAAATTCTTAGAAAAGGTAAAATTCAACAAGTAGGACAGTTCTCACATCAAATTCTGAATGTCCAGTAGATGAAACTTCAAAGGGCCAGTAGTTTCTGAGGCATCATGAAAATGCGAATTGAACACAAGCAGGATTGAAAATTCGTTGAGATGGACTGAACCTAGGAAAGCACACCACATTTGACCCTAAAATAACATAATCAATAACAATGTTAACTCACTCTCACAAAGTTATAATTATATATTGAATATTCTGGATGTATTATGTCATATGTCCAAAAAATCAATTGACACATATGACACCATCTACAGACGGAACACAGTGATACAGCACCAATTGTCAACATGAAGGTACCCAACTGAAAATGCAAACAAATAATCTCTGGAAGACATTCAACAGACAAGGACATTCTACTGCAATATAACCTATTTCAAAATTAAAACTCAATGACACAATGACTCAATGTCTAGTCAACAGGTATAAGTAATGAAATGAAGAGGGGTGGGGAGAGGAGAGAAAATGGTGAACTCAAAACAATCATAACACACAACCACACGTATAATTCAAGCAGCAGGAGAAACAAACTTACATAGCATTATGGTAATCCAGTATATTAACAATGTAAAAATGCCCGCCTGTCCATGCTTCACTAAACAAGAAGGAAGAATATAGCTGCCACAAGTTCTTTGCTTTTGCGCAAGCATAAAACTCTGAGGGTATTCTGGCAGCTCAAAAACTCAGAAGTTCTGCCAAATGCTCACCATCATTCTTGTTTAACCTCCACCTGCCACTATGAATCTTCACCTCCCACATTCAATAACATACATACTTAAATGTGGCTGACTTGTCTTTATATGTGCTATTTAATATTGAGAAACCACATCATTAACTCAGAAACTACAAAAGCAGGAGAGACAGACTCATTATCAGAACTGCATGAGAATGACTTCATAGAGAAAAGTTAATGAAGACATCTTCAGTCACTGTATTGTAAGCTAAGTCAAGAACAAGATCACTTCACCACAGCACCAGTTTATTTTGCAACTGTAAATTCGTTTAAGCACTCATCCTCTAGTTCACAATTTGTTAGAATTTGACTCGCTGCCTAATGAACTTCTGCACTTAACAAGTTTTCTTGGATTGTTGCAATCTTTTAGGATACCAGACATAGCTTCAGCTTTTTGCATGATCGACGTTCTCCTCACACGTGACGAACCCCCTTGCCTGCAGTACGCATTCGGCATATTCTTAGAATGAGGCACCGAGGACATCAAATCACGCAATTTGCACACCAGTTCAATCATACCACGCTTGTGCAACTCGTCCTTTAATCTCTGAAAGGTAATGTACTGCGGAACTACACCCCTCCGTATCATGTCCTCAAACTCTAGAACAGCCTCTTCAAATTTGTACATTCTACAAAGCAGATGAATTAACATTGTGCTAGTCGCTAGATCCATGTCAAGGCCTCTCGTTTTCATTTCCTTGCTAACCTGCACTGCCAATTCGAGTCTCTCCTCCTCACACAACAATTTTAGCAGAAGATGGTAAGTGAGGCGATCTGGAGTGTAGCCAGATTCTATCATCTTGGTATAGAGATTCATGCCCTCCTCAATTTTACCAGATTTGGAGAAGTACCAGAAGAAGTAGTTATAAGTTGTAGGGGTTGGGACAACGGCCCTGCTTATCATCATTTTGATGATCTTACTCGCACCAACAAGATCCCCTGCCTTGCAAAACCCTTTTATCAAGGAATTGTAAGTGGAGATAGTGGGCACAGATTCACAGACCAAAAAGCGTTCTAGCATCCCTAAAGCCTCCTCAAATTTACCTGCTTCAGCCAACGCATCAATTATCGGATTAAACGCAACTGCGTTTGGCTCGATGCCTTCTCTCTTCATTTCGTCAATCAACTCCATTGCCCTTTCAACCCGCTGCATCCTGCAATATCCTTCCACAAGGGTACCATAAGTTACAACCGTAGGCTTCACACTTTCCCTCTTCATCTCTGCCCAAAATGCTTCAGCACACTCCAGATTCTTAGATCTAAGCCATCCATTCAACAATATATTATATACACGAATTGATGGAATCCAATTAGAATTCAATCCTCTCGTGTCGGAAAAGTATTGTGAAGCTACCCTAACATGCCCTTCTTTACAAAGGGAGTCCAACAGTATCTCAAGCAATTTCATTTCTGAATCAGCATTTTGAATGAGATCCAAACCACGGGCAAATTCAAATGTTCGAATGGCTGGTAGAGTCCCACCTGCAAAATCGTACCGCTCATAAGAATACAGCATTTGAGATGATCAGATATTAGTTCAAAGTACACAGCGAGAACTAAATTCTTTTTCTTTCGCACACGCGTCTAGCAAAAGCTCGCTAACAGAATTCAGGCTTTCAGACACGAATAAAGAGTTGAAGTAAACAACACAAACTGGAAAAGAGCAAAACATCACAAATCTTCTGCCAGCAAAAGCACTCATTTGCCACAATGCCTAACTTCCAAAACTACCCAAATTTCAAATCTTCGTGGAAGTTTACATTTTCAGGAAAACTTATAATTGAAAATGCGGTCTGCTTCTTATCCGAAATTCATCCGTATGCAAAATTCAGCAAGGCGACACCTCCATCTCGGACCAGGGACCGCGTACCTGCTCGAGCACACCGTCTGATCATTATCGCGAAAGTATCCGCCGAAACCAGCGTAGACGACTCCCCATCGCCCTGGAGACGACCGTTGATCAGCTCCCAAGCGGAATCGAAGTCCCTCGCCTTCCCGAGCGCGTTGATCATCGCGTTGAACAGCCCGGCGGACGGCCGGAACTCCGGCTTCTTCTCCGCCCAGCGGAACAGGCCGAACAGCAGCTTCGGCGACGAGTCGAAGCGAGCGAACACCGCGTCCATCAGCTCGTTCCGAGGTTCGATCCCGGCTTCGTCGAGCGCGGCGTCGAGGGCGGGGCCGGCGGCGAGGCCGGGGTTCGCGAACAGGTCGGAGATGGCGTCGAAGGCGTCCTGGGAGAACTCGAGGGCGCGAGCGCGGTGGGGGCTGGGGCTAGCGGGCGGAGGCGGGACGGGGATTAGGTGCGGCGGCGCGGGCCGTTCGGCGGAGGGCCCGGCCGCGGTCCACCGCCGGAGGGGGAGGGGTCGGGTCGGGAATGGATTCCGAGAGCGTTTCCGGCGGCGGCGGCGGCGGCGAAGTGAGGAGTCCGGGGAGGAAAAGGCGCCGAACGGCGCCGGCGCCGGCGGCGGAGCAGCGGAGGAGGACGGCCATTTTCCTCGCGGCGTCGCTGTCCGCTGGATTGCGCCGCGGTCCTTTTTCGAGTTCTTTTATATCATGTGATTATTATTACAGAAGAGAAATACATTTTTATTTATATCAAGGAATACTATACTCATAAATTCAATAAATAAAATCACTCTAGAGCTCCTAAAAATTTTACATCGGACGGCCTAAAGAAAAAAAAACATTTTACATAGAATATAATCAGTAACCATGCAACTAAATTTTTTGAAAAAGTACAATCAAGCCTTAAATTATATCCTCATCCATGCAAATAAATTCCCTAACTCATTAGCCACATTGCCTAAATTTGGAACTAATTAAAATTATTACCAAATAACGAAATTATCAAGCCTGCAAACCTGTCTGGTTCGGCTTTCCCCCAAAGCCAGGTTTGGCTTTCCCCCAAAGCCCTTGGTAAAATATTTTGTGTTTGGCATGTATTTTTTAAAGCTCATTTGTCCAATGTTAACATTCCAATACTAGGAAGGGGCTATTTTGAGCATTGACATTTTGAAAACGTGATTTTAGTGTTCACCGAGTCGCTATTCATCTTCTTCTTCCCCCGCCTGAGAGTCGGCCGAGCTTCGCGATGGGTGATGCGGCTGACTCATCTTCTTCTTCTCCTGCCTGAGAGTCAGCCAAGCTTCGCGATGGGTGACGCTCAGCCACACGCGACCATTTCTCTAAACTTGAACTAAACGGGCCCCCTTTGCCACAACGTGGGTTTGAAAGATAAAACCAAACACCCAATATTTGGCCTAAAGATCCTTGGAAGCCCAAAAACCCTTCTCAAAGCCAATTCCAAATGCAACCACGGCGATCTCTAAGGACTGCAGTCGATTCCGAACCTATCGTTTTATGCAGCTTTTGGAACCTTGAAAGACAAGGGAAGAGCTCGTACTCGATCCGGACGCGCCTAGTTTCATACGACAGGTGCAACAACATCATGACCCTATAGCTGAAATCAGGCTTCACTATAAACTGTACATCACACGAAGTCCGACTCGAGCCGCCGACGCGAATCGATCATGAAAACGGACCGCGAGCCGGGCTCTCTCCATATATAGACTCGAAAACCTATCCTGGTGTCTGCTCCCACACATCTCCCACCGGTCCGATTAGACTACGTCGAGGAGGATTTCGAGCAGTGAGGAGGGCGGCGGCGCTCGTGCGGCGAAAGCAAATGAGCTGTGAAGGCACCAGCATACAAATAAACAAGCCGCAGCACGGCGCTTCCACATTCTTTTCTTAAGAGAAACGAACATCTGCGCACCCGGCACACATTGCACGGGGCAGATTGCCGCATCGCCTGTTAGAAGATCCTTCCCAAGAAAAAAGGAGAAATACAGAAGCACCAAAAACACAGCCCTTGCCTAATTAACTCTCTCCCCTTTTCGGTAACTTCAGGTACATCGAAGCCGGGGAGCGACCAAAAACGAAAAAAACTCTCAAGACGCAGTTTAGCAAGCGATTGAGGTTGCTAAGGGACTAACGAGGATGGCGATATTTCGACCTACCGGCTGGTGACTCGCCGCAGTTTCTAATCTCTTCCATGCCTCGTTCCGCTTCTCCACCGCTTGCCTTAGCCTTTCTTCTTCTTCCTGGGACTGAGCTAGGCAGGACAAGAACAGCTCCTCGTCCATCTCCGAGAACATCCTTTTCACACTGATGGTCAGATTGAGCACCGCTGGGTTCCAGTGGCCCCGGGTGTTCTTCTCTAGGGCCTGGAACACAATGGGCATGATCAGGCGCCTGTTTTGCAATATCAAGCCCACGATTTGCTCATTGTTCCATAAGAAAAGGGCCCTCTCAGCCACCTGAAAGGAAAATGAAGCCTCAATTCAAAAGCCACAAGCTGAAGCAACTTAGGACATCATCTTTGAGTTTAGACAAAGATGTATCCAGTGTCTGATTTAAGATGAAAAGTACACCAAGATAGGACACCACATGGATAGTTACAAGCTACACGACCAATGAAGCTTTTAAGAAAAGCGCCGCATTACTCTACATCATTTGGGCGAGCTATCCGAAGAACAAAGGATCACACCGACCGAAAGAAGAAATCCCTTGGCCTTTTAACGTGTGATGAACTGCAGGAAGGAAAGCAGCTCACCTATGTTTTAAGCAACTGATATAGAAAGTAGCAGATGTGATCAAAGTCTCATCCCCGCAGAAATCGACAAGTCAATGGATGTCCTCCTTTTATAAATGACAAGTCAATATATATCCTAGAGCTAATGGAGCAAACCCTGCGACATAATGCGGACAAATGTAACAGTTGTATACCGCTCACCGCCCCTTCCTCCACGAAAGAGAGATTAAAAAGTGAAAACAAACAACCATCAGCCATTAAAGAGTTTTAACACTTCTTCAAAGGAATTGTGTCAAGGTCAAAAGATTTGGGTAAGCGTCTGTTTTTCAATTCCCACATGAATTAACATGCCCAAAAGGTTTGGGTAATGTGATGACATGAGACAGAATAAAAGACTAGAGACGGTAAACATAGCACCCTAAGGTTGGCTTCCATGGTCGTATACTGCTCAAGGCCGGGGGGGGGTGGGGGGACTACGATCTCACTAGAGAAGAAGAAGTGAACTGCGAAGGATTTTAAGAAATTGCCATGCTAACATGGCAATCCCATCTTGAAAACTGGAACACTTACCTTAACAGATAGAACAGCTCATATTAATGCAAAATAGAGCTACTTTTGTTGCTCATGAGTGAACTTGTAGGGGATAGATGATGTATATGCTGACTAGAAGGACAAATGACGCATGGCTTGTGAACTTAGTTCTGATAGAAGCTAAGCAATCATAGGCAATCTCTGCTTTATGGCATTCCACGAGTCAATTAGCAGCTTTCATGTGTTTAACTAATTTTACCCTAATTTAGGAGCTTATATGCTCACTGGAGAAAGGATGTAATCAGACTCATGGTGAATACAACTTCCTCATTATTCTCTCTAATTTTCTTGTCTCTTTTTTCAGCTGCTAATCCTGTCCTTATTCTGTTCCTCTCTTCTCATTCCAATGGCTTCCAATAGGATCATGACAAACCATGAATAACTTCTTCAGCAGGCAATACTTCCCAAATAAACACTGACATGTAAAGTCTGTCATATTAAATATAGCATGTTCTTTGTATTCCCTAGGCACGCATGAGGCATCTCGCCACATCATTTCAAGCAGGAGTGGTGAAGGCAATAATATTAGGACCAAAGCAAAATATGCAATTCCACTAGCAAACACTTCTCTTGTTCATGTCTCTGCGGTGCAGCTGATCATCTAACCATCATTTAACTTCTTTTTCTGACCTCACAAATCCCCACGTGAAAACCATAGCCAAATGCAATACTTCATCGAACCATTTAATTTAAAGAGCCTGCAGCAGAAGGTTCCGAATGCTACATGAGCAAATATTAATGAAAGTTCTGAATGTCTACCTGTCCTCCTGCCATGTTCTCTCTTTCAAACTCTCCATTTTACATAAGCAGGCATACACAGAAGTACTAGGCTATACATAACATGCAATAAATATCCTCTCTTGATCACACAAGGCCATTATAATTCCCCTAAGTTACTTTTAACCTTTAGAAACTGATTGCCACCTAACTCCAGTGTTAAAAAATTCATAATATGAGCAAATTTTCTGGAGTTAGGAGCATTTCCATCCCAGCAGCTTCTGTAAGATGCAGCGTGAAATCAATTCAACAAAGCACATAGAATTTCAAATTGATAGAATTTTTCCCAACATAAATCAATGTTCTCCAACCTCTACCATCAAACTGGCCACTCCAAAAATAAATAAATAAATAAAAGAATAAAGAGGGCCAAGAAATTCTGTTTACAACAGATCCAGACTCACAAGCCAAATGGTCATGCAAATACAGCTATTGATTGAACGATTATCGTGATGAGCGGAAAACCCAGAAGAAGTAATGGAAAGGTAAAATTAGACAGAACTGTCTTAAGAAAAAAAACACTAGACAAAATGGTAAAGCCCAAGAAAACATGAAGCTGAGAAACAAACCAGCTAATAAACAATAATTTCCAAAATTCCACTTTACCAAAGGAAAAAACAGGAAAGGAAATTCAAAAGGTCAACTCAATTACCTGGAAGTGGAAGCTGTTGATGCAACAACTGATCCGCAGGAAAAGTGGGACCATGACCTTCTCAAACTCTACTGTGTTAATCATTTCCAGGATCTCTTCTATCTCACCCAAGAACATCACTTCCTTCTGGCTATTAGTTATTGGCCAATACTTCAATAACCCCTTTATCACAACACTGGCTAACCTGGGCTCCTTCTCTATAAATTGCATTATACAATATGATAGCTGTTGAAAGTACGCACCCAATGACTTAGGCTTGTGCAGAGGAATTACAACCCTTGAAAAGAAGATCTTGTGCTCCTCTTTTAAAGGCAACGCAAATCCACTGATAACACTTCCGAAAATCTCTAATAATTCAGATATCCCATTATGCTTCTCATTCTCAGACACGAACCTGTAGAATATAGTGCTTATGGACTTCCTTATGAAAGGCCTATGAACCATAAATTTCCCATAAATTCTATGCATTACAGTCTTCAAACACTCCCTTTCTCTAGGATCCTCAGAATCAAACAAATCAAGCAATCTCAATATGAAAGCATGGTCAATATACTTCTTAGCGACTTTAATATCCAGACAAGACGAGGTAACGAACTTAAGCAGTATGTCATACACCGCCTGCAAATGTGACCAAGCAGGATCAAACTTTGGATCATCGTGGTCGTTCTCGCCACCACTACCAGTCGAATTGGACCGATAACTAGGTGGAAACACCCGGAACAAATTAATAGCACACATCCTGCACATTGCTAGAACCGCAGATTCGGCAAACCTGACCGATCCAGATGCTACGAAATCCAAAATCTCCATCAGGATTTGCCTCTTAACATCTTTCTCCATGGTATTCTTCCCCGGGTCCGTGAAATCGAATGTCACACAGCAAAGGCTCAGTTTACTCACTAAGAGATTCATCTTTTCGGATGCCGGGACATCCTTGAACGGCACTAAAGGCTCGATCCCGGCAATCACGCTCGCGGGGAAGACCACTGAGGAGGCGCGCCTCAGCCCGCCAGATCGAGCAGACGACGAATTGCTGCCGCCACCGCCGCCGCCTGATTTCTGAGCGCCATCGGGAGAGCCCGAAGCGGGCTGAATCAACTCGCCCGAGTCCAATCTGGGCGTCCTCCTGGGGATTTTACTGAGAATTTGCTTGAGCATTGTGAAGGGGAGCCCAAAAGGACGGAGCCAAAGATCAATCGAGAAAGAGGGTCCGAACCAAAAGCATTAAAGATCGTTCCTTTAAGTTCAAAAACGAACACTGAGGCCCAAAAGAAGCGGCACAAAACCCTAACCACTCCAGGGACGATGGATTGGGAGCGACATTGGGGAAACTGGGGAGCAAGTTTCCAATGCCTGAAGGAACTGAGAGTTGGGTTGTGGAGAAAATCAAAATCAAGCACTTCCCTCCTTGGGAAAAAGAGAAAAAGGCAGCTAAAAAACCTCACTGGGGCACGAAACTGAACGAAAGAAAAAGTGGGTATCTATATATGGTGAGAGAGAAAGAGAAAGAGAGAGAGAGATGAAGAAAACAGAGACCTATTCAAGCGATGAATGCTTCATCCTCGTGCATGCGTTTGAGCAAGAGACATGGAGAGAGAGAGAGAGAGACATTAAAGCTCCCGAACTGCAAGAAAGGACCAGGAATCGCTGCCCGAAAGGGAGAAGAGAGAGAGAGAGAGAGAGAGAGAGAGGAGGAGGGGGAGCATGCGATGATGGGATCACGAGGAGATTTGGGTTACCTTAAAAAACTACGGATTCCTCAGTTTCATGTGGGGGAGATCTTCGATTTGAATCTCGCAATAATCGTTCAAGACTGTAGTTCGTGAAAAGATCTGAACGAAATGGATGGAAAAGGAAAAGGAAGAAAGAGAGGGAAATCAGGGAGGGAAAAAAAGTTGATGTTTTTGGGGGTCTGAAGGAAAAATTGCAGGTTTTTGTCAGAATACAGAGGAATTGCTAAAATTAATGAAGACAGGCAATGGGATTGCTTTCGTTCTGTTCGTTTATCTCGGTTTGTTTTTGTTTCTACCTTTCTTTTCACGGTTTGAGTTTATCTCTTCGTTCTTCATTGGCAAAAGCCACCATCTACTTTCGTTAAATATAATTAAGTCCTAAAATTTGTAAAAAGTACAATCAAGTTAAAAATTTGTCGAATTATTTCAATCGAGTGCTTAAAGTTAACACATTAATCATTTTAATGGAAAATACTGACATGGCGTTGACGTGGCTCTTTAAATAATTTTTCTTTTTAAGATGGCTTTTTTAATTATTTTTTATTCAATTTTTAAAAAGATAGACTTAAAAACTAAAAAGAAAAAAACTATTTTTTAAAATTGTTGAAAAAATAAAAAGAAGAAGATAAAACAGCTCCTCACCTACTGCCACCGCCATCTCCGACGAGGCTATCATTTTTTTTTGAACTGTTTTTTTAAATAAACTTTCACTTTTTTTAATTTTTAAATCTAATTTAAATAAAAATTAAAAAATCCACATGAAAAATAAAATTCATTTTAAATGCCACATCAGCATTTTTCGTTAAAAAATCGACGCCGTTAACGTTAGGACTCGATTGAAACAATTTGATAAGTTTTAGGACTCAATTGTACTTTTTGAAAGTTTTAAGACTCAATTACATTTTCGTGACAAATTTTATGACTTTTGCAGCGCTTATCCCAATTTGAAAACTCACCCTAAATTATATCTATTGTGACACATTTACCATAAGCACCATTAATACTCCGTCTATATGGATTTTAGTAAATAAATGATGTAATGTAGTGCCTATGTGACTTAAGTGAATTAAAAATAACATTATCTTTGCTAAAAATATCATCTAACAAAATCTTGATAAAGGGTGAATGTGTTATAGAGTAACAAATTTGAGGTTTTTAATATCACAAAAAAAAATTAAGGTAAATGTATGACAATATGTATAGTTTGAGATTTCAACATAAAAAAAAATGCAAGGTAAATGTCTCAAGTCGCATTGTTGGGGTTTTTTGTGACATTTACCTTTTGAATTTTGACTATGATGTTCGCTAGCTACCCATAATTTGTGCTAATGACACGATGCTGCCAACCTCTTAGGCTGCGTTTGCTCACCCGAATTTCGATTGAGATAGGATAAGATAAGGTGGGACTTTAGGTATCCTCTGGATTGTAGAAAATTATTTCTCATGTTTAGTGCAATATACGATAGGATTCAAAAATCTCACTTGCTCACAAATGTAAAACTTTCCAAATCCAGGGTAGCATCTTGTTGACATAATTTCACATGGCTAACACCATTTTGAGTGATCATAATTTTTGCGGGAACTCCTCTTCCTCCTCTTCCTTTAAAATCTTCCAATTGTCAGCATAGAGTCTCAAATCTAAGTAGAGGACAAGATTGGACATCAAAGTATCATGACAAAATTAGGTGACCACTGTTCAAGACCAACACATGAACACTCAAAACTTCACGTGTTTTGGTTTATTTCTCCTTTTTCAAAGACAACTTTTTAGGGCAATTCATCGATTTCGATCGTTCATCAACAATAGCCAAACTGGTTCAACAGTCGTCAAAGGATAATCAATTAGATGGCGATGACAATCGATATTGGTTGGAGACAATGATAATTGCACACTATCGAGATTGATAGGCTATTATGGCGATGGTCCTGCACAGTAATTGGGAGTGATAGGCTGTTGCGGCAGTGGTCCTTACACGGTGGCTGGTGAAGTCGGACTCCATCACTCCATCGTTGCAAGGAAGTTGTTATATATTTTTTCCTTAACTTTTTTTTATTCAATTTGGGTCTATCCCACCCTTTAAGCCCGAATTTCTTACTCAAGTTTTTCTGATCCAGAAGACATCGCCGAGTACTAGATAAAATATTTTGTTATCTTATCTGGACTCAAATTCGGACTATCAAAAAGGTACCCTTACTTCATAATATTTTTTATTAAACTTTGAATTACAATTTACTATTTGAAAAGCTTTCACAATTTGTGCATTGCTCAATTTGATTATTCACATTCATGTACGCATTTTTCCTGGGTCTTGACATTCATAGCAAATTTCAAAAGCACAAAAGCACAAAAACAACCGTGCACATGTGCTCGAGATCGAGTATAGTATAAGCAAAATCATCGTTTTGTTTCACTTTTAGATTTTTCCATCATCTGCATATGACTTTAATACAGCAATACAATTTACCTTAAAAAAAATGTAAAATTGGCTAAAGTGATATGACAAATTGGTAAAGTTAAAAAAAGAATTAACTACCCTTTCAACTGAAAAGTGCATTTGGCCAAATTCTTTTATTGTCTTTATAGTGCAACGACTATCCTCATGTTCTCTCATTTGCTCTTGCTAGATTTTGAATAAACTATTTTATAAGAATGGGTTAATACCCTGAAAAACTCCAAATTGATATACATGCGATAAATTTACTCAAAACTATTTTTTTGACCATGAAAAACCTCAAATTGGTACACCCATGACAAATTTACCCCGATTAACCATAAAAAAAACTTTAAACTAGTACATTTATGACAAATTTACCCCAAACTAATTTATTCGATCGCAAACAATTCTAAACTAGTAAATTTGTGACAAATATATACTCCACTAAATTGAATTAATATCACAAAAAAAATCACAAAAATTATAAACTGTAACAAACGGAGCGTAAAATCGCAAATTGGTATATTAGTTAACTGTTACGTGTCATTTAATTTAATAATTTGACAGTAAAATTTAATGAAAACTAATAGAGGGTAAATTTATCATAAGTGTACCAGTTTTGAGTAAATTTGTCACAAATGTACCGATTTAGGGTTTTTCAAGGTATTAATTCTATAAGAATAGCATAATGTTTTTTTTTTTAAAGATGTCTGCTTTCTAGAAAAAAAAATCATATTGAGGTGAAAAAAGGAAAGCAATGTCAAGTATTTCATTTTGCCATCCAATTAAAGTAACTAATTTATTATTGAATCATTATAGGTTGCATAAGGAATTAAATAATCATGCATTTAATTAAACCAGTAACTTTTGTGAAACTCTTGCGTGGTCATGCAGATCGACGATTATGGGCATTTATAGAGGAAGGACATGAGATAATTATTACACTAGGGGAGAGAGAGAGAGAGAGTAAACATTAAGCATCCTTCCCTTCATCCCCGGCTTTTCTTGCACTGGTACAATTTGCAAGCTCTATTCTATTTCCCCTGCAGTTAAAAAAGTAAAAGTCTATTCATTGGGGCGTGATTTAATTATAAAATATATTTATTGCACTATTTATAATGGGCAAAGTTACTTTAGTCCAGCAATTTGTCTGTCCTTAAAAGGTTTAGGGAAGAAGAAACCGGGGAAGGAGAAGACCCCAGAGGATGGGTTTCTCAAGTGTCACTTCCCATATTCCAACTTGGGTAGGGGAAAAAAAAGATCTACATAAGCATAAAGATGACTTTTGATGATTAAAATAGACATCACGTCATATTGATAGAGATGACTAACCACATATAATAGCATAGTACAGTAGCCATGCGTGTCTGACATGAGGAGGTGGAATTTAAAAAAGTTCCTGCTAAGTCGATATATGCATCACACAATGTCATATAATTGATTTGTAGACCTAGTATCCCTTAGTCACATGACACCGTGCGAATTATAGAAGGAGGTGACATTGAAATGTTTCCAAATTACCAAAATTTTAAATGTCTATAGCAACGGTAACAAGATGGTCGTGGCAATGGTGATGGTCAAGTTGAATTGTGGTAAATGAATCTCGATGTTGAGAAACGTAAATCTATTACAGAATTCATGTCCAATCTATTGATCATGAGAATATTTTTTTTTTTCACTTTTTAAAAAAAGGTTTTGAGAAGGACCAAACGAGAAAAATGAGAAGAATATTTTCTGGGATTTGATTTATGACGAGAGAAACAAAACACAAAGCTTGAAATATTGAGCCCAACGAAATATAAAGAAATCTTGCTTGAAGCATATAAATCCACGACTCACAAGATATTACATTCACTTCGTAGAGCAAATAAGATGCAAATCAAAACTTGGACGGTGGAAATAATCCATTGCTTGGATTGCAAAACGCAATACTTACCTTTGTTCCCAGCAAAATACCAAAAAAATTATAAACATATTGTATTAGTATCAATTCAGTTATAAATATTTCAATTAAACCAATTTAAATTTAAATATTTTCGCATTGGTATTACTTCAATTTATCCGAATAATTTAGGTATGAAATTACCGACATGAGCATTTACGATTCTACGTGACACGATCGGTACCAATATGAACAAAATTTATAAATTTTTATATTTTTCAGAATTGTTTATTACTTTTCTCTTTTCTTTACTTTCTTTTTTTACTTTTTCTTGACCCTTTGGCCGACGAGGTCACCAACCAATCATTGCTGACCACAGGGAAGGGCGCAAAGGTCCTCGCTTGTGGTAGGCAAGGGTTGCAATGCCTTAAGCAAGGCCATCATGGCCCTTGCATGGATTTGGGCGAGGCGTGAAGGCCCTCACGGCCAACAAGCTAGGGTTTTGGCCCTCACTTGGATCTAGGTGAGGGCTGACACCTTCGCCCGTGGCCGATGAGGGTGCAGCGGCTCTTACTTGTGGCTCACAAGGGCACGGGGCCCTCACCCAAACCAGGCAAGGGTAAAGAAACTGAGAAAAAGAAAGAAAAAAAGGGAGAAAAATAATAATAAAAATTATGAAAAAATATTAAAAATTTATAAATTTGTCCATGGCTAACTATGCCACATAGGATCATTGGCCCCCATGTCTGCAATTTCCAACCTAAATTAGTTGGATAGACTAAATTAGTACCAATACGAAGATGTTTATGATTAAATTAGTATAATTGAAATATTTATGATTGAATTGGTACAAATATAATAAATTTATGATCTTATTGATACTTTTCCCCTCCACAAGGTGTGGTTTTAAATGGGAGTTTGCGCCATGAGCTAGATTCACATTTTCTACTTGACTCTTTCGTCTTATTATTTATTGGTACATCTTTTCGAATTTTCATTTTAAGATCAATAAAACTAAAACAAAACAGTAATAATGCGTCCATTTGCTAAAAATAAATGATTCAAAAATATTTTTTTAAATGATTATTTATTTTGTTTAAAATAATTAATCAATAAAATTATTTTCCTTATCAATAATAATTTTGTCTTTTGTCCATTCATTTATGTAAATGAAATAAACAATAATTTTTAAGAAAATATTTTTCAAATCATTTACTTCCACAAATAAGTGTGCCCTTTGTTTAGATCGACCAAGTGACTCATTTCTCCTGAGGTGTCTATGCATCCATAAGACCATGCTTTGATTATGAGGAAGTCTCAAAATGAGGACCATGTCAAATTTTCTGGAGAAACAAATCACTGATAGCACTTAAGTGATTGATTTTTTTAGATATTTAATAATTAAATAAGCGATAAAAAAAATCGTGGCACTTAAGTCGTATAAAAATTATGATACTCCTTCTATTCTTGTTGAAGTCATGATAGATCGGCGAGTAGAATCCCAACCGAGCTTCCTAGATTATCATCATATAGAGTGGGAGGGTTTTCTTTCTTTACTATTTTAGACACAAACATAAAAAAATAAAAATAAAAAGAAGAAGAAGAAGAAGCAAGACACACAAACGAAGTTGCCCTTGGACTCGATCTGTATAGGTTAACACCTGAATTTTATTCAATGATCCAAATTTTCACTCTTATAAATGTACCAAAATAAACAAATAAGAATCACAAAAACAAAGATAAAAATAACAAAAAGTGATATGAAGGATGCATAATTCAGCCATTTTTTTAATGCAAATGAAAAAGCCCGGCCTCAAAACTCTCGTATTATCTGTCGTGCTCTCTTGCACGGCCCAGGAGAAGTCGACGGGCGTGAAAAGGAGAGGATGAGCTCAGGGGAGAACATTCTCTTCTCTCTTTCTCGATAATCCTTGGCCGATTTCTATTTTGCTTTTTCTTCTTTTTCACTTTGATAGCCATCGATCATCGATGAAAATGGATTGAATCTTCCGCAATTCGGCTTCGATTGCAGCCCCGTTCCCGATGGAGCTGAAGTCGCATTGATTGCTACCTAATTCATCGGTAAAAGAAACATGAAAGTTCAAACCTCACCTGAAGCTTCTCTGCCGCTTCCTCGATCGCTGCCGAGCGCTGCATGACTCAGCCGATCCTTATTTCATCACCGTCTTCATTTATTGTGCTCTGCTTCTCCTTTCTTTTCAGCTGAGAAGTCCGATGAGTCTCGTTCTCGACTGAAGTTTCACTACGGCGTGCATTCTCGTTGGCGAATGACCATGGTGCTCGGTTTTGAGATCCAGAAGCATGGACCATAGCCGGAACTCCAATTGATTTTGTGTTCGTAGACGTCCAAAGTTCGCTGTGGAAGATTGAGAAGTCTGATGTCTGGGGCAAACAACGTACGAAAGAGAAAAATTAATCATTTAGTTGATTGAAAAGAAAATAGATATAACAAAAAATTATATATAACGAAAAAGAGATAATAGGCTGGGCTTGAGTTATTTTACTAGATTGGGTTTAAATTGATAGATTGGACTTGATCTGCTTTGATGGAGGCTTCTGGCCATTGATAGGTTGGGCTGAATTTACTTGAATTGACTTTAAATGACCTAGAATATGGACTTGGTATAAAAGCCCAATCATGTCCTTGCCCAGTCTATTTTGCCAACCAATTTTCCAAATTTTTTAATTTCAGATTTTTTATTTATTTACTATTTTATTATCTTGTAGAAAATGGGGGCTCAGATCAGGCCCTTGGGCCCAGTTCAAATTTGCACGGAAGATTAATGAGTATATATATAGTTTAGGTTGTTAGATTTTAGTATTGGAATTAGTTTAGCTTCATTCGGTCAATATACATATAGTTTAGATATTAATGAGTACTTTTGATTTAATTTAGGATTAAGATGATTAATCTTTTAGAAAAGAAATCGAGATTGAATTCAAACTAAGCTCATCGGGGTTACGATCCCAAGCTTTATAATAATGCCACGTTACTTTTTCTAAGTTGTGATTTGCTTGTTTTAGTTAAATGGTTAGGTTACACTTTAGGACCATAATAAACACAAAAACATTACATGGGCACTTACCAAACGACGATCTTAGATTCATAATTTGGTAAAAAGATTGCATGGATGCCTTAGCTAATAAATAATCAAATTTAGGTATTAAAAGTGCACTAATTAGGTAACTAATATAATTAACCCTGGATTTTCGATTGCTTAGGGAGAAAATATTAGGTATATCTTATTTGCCAACGTGGCAAATAAGGACCTTGAGAACATGACACGTGTCACATAGGGGCCCAGATTATTAGGCTAACTCTTTTGTCTATTTTATGCTCTCTCTCCTCATTGCACACTCTCTCTCTCTCTCTCTTTTTGCCTCCCTGCACGTTCCCTCTCCTCTCTCTTCTCTTTCCCCACTTTTCTCTCTCTTCTCTCTCTCTCTCTCTCCCCCTGTCTCCCTCCCCTACCTCCCTGCATGCTCCCTCCCTTCTCTCTCTTCTCTCTCCTAGCACACTTTCTTTTCACCAGTGTGGACAAACAATCGACCACCTCAACCTTTGTGGTGACTGCCTCCTTCGGCATGTTCGAGAAGTTGCACGAGTGCTCGATCTGCCACGAGCTTCCCTACAAGCCAAGCTCTCAATGGGCACAAGCGATGCCACTATGAGGCCCCCACTCTTGCCTTCTCAACTGGCGTCGGTAGTGTCTTGAAGGGCATGGGGTCCACTCACACGTGAAGCTAGGGGCACTGCAAATTCGATATGAACATCTTGGCACTTTCCGAGTTCTTTCCCCAATTCGCGGTCTCCAGCAGCGTGGACGATGAGGTGGAGAACCCACACCCCTCCAAGAAGCCTCGATTCCCAACGCCAGTGAAGATTGAAGCGGCCTAAATTGGGTTAGCTCGAAATTGGAACCCACACAAAACAATCGGCGATTGGAATCAAAACGGGAAATCAATTGAGTTTCAGATAGGAATAAAGATCGATTGTTTTTGTTCGTCTCTTCTTGTTTGTTGGGTGATGTTGGAGTTCTTTTTGGGGAAGGGACAAAGGTTTACATAGCTTGAACTATGGTGAAGAGGGAGAGTCGGGCGAGAGAGCGTCCATGGGAGAGAGAAAAGAGCGGAGAGAGAGAGAGAGAGAGAGAGAGAGAGAGAGAAAGAGTCAGCTCGACAATTTGGGCACATATGTGACATGTGTCACATTCTTGAGGCCCTTCTTATTTGCCATGCTGTCAAATAAAATGTACCTAATATTTTCTTCTCGCGTAGGAAGTAAGATATGCTCTCATATCTTACTTTCTAACGAACCCTAACAAATTAGTGGCAACTCCTCTTCACAAAGATATTTCTTAGAAATAATCAAAGTAAATGAAAGATCCCAAATCACGCAATGTAAAGGTTTGGGAGAATCTACACCGATTGAGGATCATTGGCTCCCAACTTGACGTTACCTCCAAATGTATATAAATTGTTGTTGCGTGAGTCATGATAGTAAACAAGGCTATTAATATGTAGTAATCATTGTTGCGAAGCCTTGAATTGTCTCATAAGAGAAATGATAGATTCAAAACTAATGTTGAGTAAAAGGTTGATGGTCCTCAATTGGCATGGGTTCTTCCTTACACTTATCTCACATGTCGTTGGATTCTCATTTCTATTCAGTTAACTCTATGAGAATTCTACATGAGGAGTCATTACCAGTAGTTTACACCTTATTTTCATCAAATATAATAATAAGTACAAAAAGGAAGAAAGTAACAGTAAAAAAAAAAATATGAAAAATAGTAAATATCAAATAGGCCACAAAAATAAAGAAAGGAATGTATGAAAAAAATTATTAAAAATATATTTCTTTAAAAAAAAAAATACAATCGATTTGACTTAGCCCACTTGGGACTAGAATCAGTCTCACTTGGGACTAGAATCGGTCTCGCTCGAGCCTAATCCATGCATTAGGCCAATCCTTCTCATATTTCCCCAATTTTCTCTAGCCCATCTTCTGTTTTTCAACCTAATTTCTTTTCAATTTCCAATCTGGCCCTTCTTTCACTCTTTTTTCTCAAACACATGGCTCAAAGAATATGCTAGCGTTTCTAACCAAAACCGTCTCTGAAGTAAACAACAGTGACGAAGATATTGCATCACTTATGGAGGAACCAAGCGGAAAAAGATTCTAGAAGGTCACTAAGCTGGCCAAGGTTTGTTTCGAATGACAAAAAAAAATTATTGAACAAGAAAGAAGAGAATTGGTTTTTGTCCGGATGCTAAGATTGAGAAAGGAAAGAGGTGAAGGGGAGATCAGAGACGAGCTTTTTCCAAGAGTTTGAGGAGGAAGGTCTGGAAATTCTAGGGCTAATTCCATAAAAAAGCATCAACTTTAGGTCGATGGACAAATCTGGCCAAAACTTTTTTTTGTCTCATGAAAAAGCACAAACTTTAGGTCCAAGGACAAATCTGGCCCGAACTTTTTTTTGTCTCGTAAAAAAGCACAAACTTTAGGTTAAGTGACAATTATGGCCCCATTTTTGTTTTGTCTCATAAAAAATAACAAAAACCCCTACAATTAACTTTTTATTTGAAGTTAACCTTATTTCAAGAGAAAAGGTTCTAGCTGTGAGGTTGGTGGATCTCATTCATGGTTTCTCTTGACAGGCGGTGATCTACAGTTTCATATTACGACAAAACAATAAAGTCTAGCGAGAGAAATTCAATCGGGAGATTTTTTTACTTGCTAGTGAAGTATAGGAAATGGCATAGTTTCACTGTTATTCTTCAAGCTATGGCTCAAACAAGAAGAAAATGGATGGTGTTAGCCAACAAGTGCGCATAGATTAAGGACAATCAATGAATATAAGTTAAGGGTGGCCAGATTTAGAATTTAAGTGAAAGTTAATGATTTTTTTTCCAAACAAAAAAAAATTTGGGCCAAAATTGTCACTCGACCTAAGGTTTGTGCTTTTTTACGAGACAAAAAAGAGTTTGGGCCAAATTTGTCCATTGACCTAAAGTTGGTGCTTTTTTACGAGACAAAAAAAAGTTTGGGCCAGATTTGTCTATCGACCTAAAGTTGGTGTTTTTTTTTGGAATTAACCCGGAAATTCTATCAAAGAAGTCAACTTGAGAATTCATTTCTAGTTTCGTCACTCTCTATTGGGCAAAAAACGCCATATGTCGATCACCGCATATGTTCTTAGCTAAAGAAGAAAGAACGTCAATCAAGGTGGTTAGCCATTAGGAGGAAGGTGAAAGGAGACGAGAGATCGTGGAGAAGATAAGAGAATCTGGTTATAAATTGTATATTCTTGATGTACGGACCTCTGTAAATATAATACAGAAATGATACAGTAATGGCAATAGTATATTCTGTAAAATCAATTGAAATCAAAATCTAATCTCAATATAAATTCCTAACTAATTTATGCATGATCATAATCAAGCATGATTCCCGAGCATATCTCCAGGATCTGATGCATATCTTCCAACACTCCCCCTCAAGTTGGTGGCTGGTAGATGTCCAAGACGCCTAACTTGCTCAACAAATATGCATGTTGTCTTTGACATAGAGGTTTGGTAAAAATATATGTAGGTTACTCTGTCATTCCAATTCCTCTTGTCTCAATTATCTTCTTCTAATTTTTTTCTCGAGTGAAATGACAATCCACTTTTATATGCTTCGTTCTTTAATGCACTATGGGATTCGGTGCAAGTTTTAGTGCCGCATCATTGTCACAAAACAACTTTGTCGAACCCTTCAAATTTATTCCAAGGTCCCGAAGTAATCCCCGTATCCGTACAATCTCACACGCAGTCTTTGCCATGGCTCAATATTCTGCTTCAGTTGAAAATAAGGATACGGTTGCCTGCTTTTTGGTCTTCCATGAAAGTAAAGATTCTCCAAGTTTAATGCAAAAACTTGTGATGGATCTTCGGCTCATAGGACAAGTTGCATAATCTACATCACAATATGCCGTCATTTCCATATTGCATTTTATGGATAAGAGAATCCTGAGTTCTGGGCACTTCTTCAGGTACTTCATGACCTTTAAAGCAGCATTAATGTGGGACAATTTTGGATTGTACATAAATTGACCGAGTGTTTGCACTGCATGTGACATATCAGGTCTGGTTATAGTTAAGTATACGAGTTTCCCAATGAATTTCTGATAACTTGAAGGATCATTGAGAATGGGATCGTGATCCTCAGATATTCAAGCATCATAATCTTTTGTGGTCAATTTTATGTTTTGTTTAATTGTAATAACTTATGGTTTGCATCCCGATAAACCTGCCTCTAATATGATTTCTAGCACAAACTTCCGCTGACTAAGACAAATCCCTTGATCAGATCGAGTAATCTCGATTCCAAAGAAGTATTTTGGTGCTCTTAGATCTTTAATATGGAAAGTAAAATGCAGGTACTCCTTGAAGCTTTCTATAACACTTTTATCATTGCCCATGATAAGAATATCGTCAACATATATCATCAAGTAAATAGATGACATACTTTTGGTCAATGTGAATAAGGCGTAATCATATTTGAACTATTTGAAGCCTGCAGATGTGAGAGTATTGGCAAATTTGGCATACCATCACTTGGAAGCTTACTTAAGATCATAGAGGGATTTATGGAGATGACATACTCTATTCTCCCCCTATCTCTGTAAACTTTGAGGAATATCCATATAGATTTTCTCATCTAAATCTCCATGTAGAAAAGCATTATGCACGTCCATTTGATGTAATGGCCAATCCTGAATAGCTGTAACGGATAGAAAAGATCTTACAATTACATCCTTAGCGACTGGGGAGAAAGTTCTGTGGTAATCAAAACCTTCCCGTTGAGTAAATCCTTTGGCCACCAACCGAGCTTTGTAACGCTCAACTGAGCCATCATCTCAGTATTTAATTTTATAAACCCACTTGCATCCAATGGGCTTCCTGTTTGGAGGTAGATTGACTAAATCCCAGGTCTGATTGGCAGTTAATGCCTGTAATTCGGCTACCATAGCTTCTTGCCATCTTGGATCACCAGTTACCTCTTCATAGCTGGATGGTTCCTTGTCCTTTGATATTCAACTAACACAACATCTATGTTTTGGTTAAAGCCTATGAAATGAAACATAAGATGATATTGGGTAATGAATACCTGGTGAGTTTAGAGATGCACAAACATAATCCTTTGTTTAAGTTGGTTGGCGTATAGAACGACAAGATCCTCGAGGAGGGTCCACTCGTGGTGGAGAAGAGGAAGATCTTCCTTCAACAACAATCTCCTTTGAATGATCCTTCGTTCTTGAGAAATTCTCTTGCATTGTATCTACAACAATCTCTAATGTGGAATTCTCAGGAGAAATTGGAGTCGTTGCTGGTGGAATAAAACGTTCTGGAGTTCTTGTCAGAAGATATCCAGGAGTCGAGTCTTCTTCAGATAAGGAAGGATCATGACGGTTTGTGACATTTGGTACTTCTCCCGAGGACTCCTTTTCATGAAATGGAAACACATCCTTATGAAAAATGACATCTCTACTAACAAAGAATTCCCCGATTGATGCTTTGAGAACACGATATCCTTTCTATAGATTTGGATAGCCCATGAAGATGCAACGTCGAGCGCAAGGGCCCATTTTGTCTCAGGGACTCAATACAGTTGCATAGCACAAGCATCTGAATATCCTCAAATGGTCCAATGTTGGTTTCTTCTTGAAAAGTAACTCAAATGGAGTTTTTCCATTTAGTATCCAAGTGGGCATGTCATGCCTCGATCCTTCGAACATGTGCTCATGCCTCCTTAGTCGATTAAATTGCGACGTTCCAGGACACGTCGCCAACCCATTCTTTTTAATGTGCATGCGGAAGCAAATAATTGATCCCCAAACAATAACAAGATGGGATAGAAAAGCGGGACAACAAATCACAACCAAAACAAGCCTTTTATAAACACTTCAAGTCTATATACAATACTAATCTGTTTACAAACAATTGGCTAAATAAAATGGGAATTGTCCTATGACCCACTAGTCAGACTCGTTCGCCGATTCTTCGGTCTCCAACTTTCCAGACTCCGGGGCTTCCGGTCCTTCACTAACACTATCTAAGGACCTGAAAATGGTTATATAATAACCAGTGAGACAATGTCTCAGTAAGTTCAACCCCCTAAGACTCGACTAGAAAAAAAATACACCATAAGGCCGCCTAAGCACAAACATGAGTTGAAGGTCTTACCTTGACCTAAGATCCTTCCTAACAGATTATGAGTAAGATAACTGCTAATTTCAATGGTACATGGGTCATTGGAATTTATGGAATGGTCGGCATCGATAAGACAACTCTTGAAAAGGTGTTATACAACAAGCTATTTAGCGATTTTGAGAACCGTAGCTTTGTGGCAAATATTCGAGAAACATCTCAACGCGAGGGTATTGAATGCCTACAAAAGTAGCTCATTTTTTACGTAATAGGAAGCTCATGGGGGATGTCGATGACAAAATACATATACTCAAATCCCGATGTACAAGTAAGAAAGTCCTCACTCTTCTTGATGATATGGATAATAATACTCACTTTGATGCTTTGGTCGCAGACGGTAGTGGGTTTAAAGCAGGAAGTATAGTCATCGTTACAACTAGAAACAAGAGTATTCTTGACAAGGCTAGGGCTAGCCACTTGTATGAACTTGAAAAGTTGCCTCTGAATCCATCGTTGATTTTGTTTAGTAGACATGCATTTCGAAATGATTTTCCTTCGAGTGATTATAAGCATATCTCTCATGACGTCATATTTATTATTGGGGGCCTTCCTTTAGCACTTGAAGTTATAGGGTCATACTTATGTGGAAAGGCAAAGGAAGCATGGAAAGATATATTTGAGAAATTGAAGAAAATTCATGCTAAGGAAGTGCAAGAGAGGTTGAAGATAAGTTACGAAGCATTAGATTATGGAGAGCAACAGATTTTTTTTGGATATTGCATGTTTTTTTGTTGGATCATCTAAACAAAATCCAACTTATATGTGGGATGGTTGTGGTTTCTACAAAAGGAAAGGGATTGATGTGACATCCTAATTTTCAGGTTTTGTTTTCAATTGAATAGGTTTTTCATCCACGCGCTTCTAACTCTTTTCCCTGAGCTGATCACTCATGAGATAACTAGTCTATGAGGTAAAGTCGTTAAAGAATTTAAACGTAATAGACTTGAGAATTCAACCAGGAATCGACGGCTCGACCGTACTAATCTGCAAGAGTCATTACGGCACAGTTAAAAATCGATTAGAGACCAGAGATAAGTCAACTCGACTAAGCTACGTGATTAGTGTGTGGGTGATTCGACCTAATGACAAATTTTTTGTCGATCGGCACTAGACTAATTTTTCTGTTGTTTTGGTACCTTGTGTTTAAATTTGAAACCTAGAGATATTCACGACAACCTAGAGTCGCTAATGTGTCGAAAAAGTACAATGTGGCTCGAAAATAATCAACCACGAGTGTCGTGACCCGATCTCGCCGCCCCTCGAGAATGTATCCAAGGATGGGAAAGGTTGGGTTTAGGGGTACTTTGATCACGAGAGTTTCCTCACGAGATCACAAGCTCTCCCAAGCTCATACCCCGCGTGACAGCGGATTTATTTAAACGATCTAGGTATTTAACAACCTAAGAATATACAGGAGTTGCCACTAGCCTCAACTTTGGGGGTCGGCTAGAAACCCAATCGAGGGTCGGGAGTGTTCCCTCGATTCCTACGCAACCGGATATCTAGGTTCGAGGACTTGGGTTACGCTAATATTGCTATTAGCGCCCTTTCGGTATCTAAACAGTATGTTGTGTTTTTCCTAACATGTCCATGCGTTTCTTTTTATATTTTTCAGGATCATCAATTCCTAGACTAAGTGATCATGCGTGGTTGATCATTTTCATTCTATTCTATTTCTGAGAAATGAAAGGAAATCAAACAATGAAAATGAAAATTAAATTGCAAGACATGAAGTAAACAATCAAGATAAAACAGTAAACCTAATCATGCAATTCTAAAGAATATAAAAGAGAAAACAATTGAAAAAGAAAGGAAACCCGCAACTCGTCGAGCTTTATACAATGCATAAAACCCGAGACATATGTCGGGAAAATGAGCATTACATGATAACAGTTGGAGTGGACATCGACCTTCACCATCTTCACGCCTTCTCCATCTTCGGGATCCTAATCTAAACCTAATCTAATAAACCTATAACTAGGTATATGCAGTGGAAGGAAACAAACAAACATATCAAAACATCAAAGAACATGACATTATTAGTGTTCAAAAATGGTGACTAAAGTCATGAAATCCTTACACCAAATTCTAAGTGAAATCCCAAGATTTAGCATCATTATGTATTACACCTAAATCATCTATCTAATGATCACACACAAAGCATATAACATGACAAACATTCAAGCCACATGACCTTGGTCCTCAATCAACCCAAAACAATGAATGAACCAACTAAAGATCACTTATTCCAAAACATGCACCATTGAATTCACTCAACATATGTATTTAAGGCAAACGGAGCAATCAATGTGTAACCCACATGGTACCTAAAACCGTTTTGTAGACAATTGATAAAGGATGTCATTCCATGAAGGAAGCACATCAAGATTCCTAACGCATGAATTTCTAAAAATATTAATAACATGAACAAGTCAATCAAGAATAGATCATAGTAGCATGTCACACCGTCATTCTACAACATATTGAAAACAATTTGGACAAATCTACTATCTCATCTTAAGACTAACAACAATTAGCCACAGAAAAGACAGTATTGCAGTTCAAGACAAATTCCAGATTTCAAAGCTCGATTTGAAAAAAGGAAAGGCAGGGCAAATGATGACCAAATCGCATGTATAATATGTCAATGGAAAGTTTGAGAAGCCTATTACAAATCTCTAGAAGACATTAAGTCCTAATAACATCATCTTCCAGCTCGTTCCAGTTAAAACAGAAAATTGCAGTAGGTCAAAACAGCAAATCAACCTAAAAAACTACTGCAGAATTGACAGACTTTGTTGGTATTTTTCGATGACCGGATGATGTCTATTCAGGGCGTGCGACATATCAAATCGAAACTCTACAAGTGTATTTTTTGTGTCTAGAAGGGCTCAAGACCAGAAAACCTTATCTATCAATTCATTTAAGCCAAAACAGAAAGTCTATCAGTCATACGAAATCGCGACACATCGACCATTCCATTTCAATACTAATAGCAGCTAGCCACAGAAGAAAAAGAAGCAAAACAACATATTACAAGCAGCAGTATCTCAAATCAAGAAATCAATATAACATTTGGACCAAAAGTAAGGAGAAAGACAACTTAAATTGGAGCTGTCCTGCTCAGCAATTCAAAAGATCCAATCGAATATTTCTTTTGCAAGGAGCATATTGAAATTTGCTGCATTAATGTGAAGAAGACAGCCACACAAGCACATATAAAACTTTTGGTATTGACTTTAACGTCCATAATAGTGCAAACAACAACTCCTATTACCACAACCAGAACAACCATTTCTACTTCCCTCGAGTAATACTTACTTTGTAGGATCCACTTCATCACGCAAACAATAGGAATCATGCTCGGTTTCAAAATTTGGTAAAATCCGACGAGTTAAGCATCAAACTTAAGTTCATCCAGAACCATCAGCTCTAATAATTTTCTACAGCTCTATGGCAACGAACGCAGAAATTTAGCATCTAGTTTCTTTGTCCGAACCATCAGTGAACAGTTTTCTACAAATCTATGGCAATGAAAGCAGAAATTCAGCATCTAGTTTCTTTGTCACGGCCATCATGTGAATAGAAACTTATCTTCAACTCAATAAAATTGTGAATAGCGACCCTTTTGGACCAAAAGGAAAAATAACCTGATCTAGAGAGAGAAGCACCGATCGAGCAAGCAAGCGTATGATCTCCGAGACAAAATCAGTCCTCACGACTTTCAACCGCCCGGCACTTGATCTTCAATCGCTCGCCAATGGAGGAAGACCTTTACCTCCGACCGGAGCTCGGGAAAGAATAGCAAAACAGAACCGAGGGAGAGAGTTCAGAATCCACAACCCGAACGGATTGAAACCGCAAACGAAACCCTAACGGATCGAGAGTGATAGAAAGAGAACTCACCGATCGAGCAAACTCGATCCAGAGAGAAGAAATCGGCCAAGAGTCGCTGTCGTCACCGCTAGTCCGCTTCGGATCGAACCTCCTCCCACCAACGCAGTCTCCGTCGATGTCGGCGATATTACCGATCAGATCCGGCGAGTCAAATCCGGAGAGTAGAGAATCAAGAGAGGGAGGTCCGCCAAGAGAGACTCAGATCCGGTGGAACCAGAACCGCCGGCGTCGTCGTTGTCGTTGTCACCGCCGCTGATCGGCTTCGCATCTAAATCCCTCACCTCGAGCTCCTTCGCCGGCGGTTACTCTATTTTCGATTGAGCGGGCGAGAACAATCCGCCGAACTAGAACAAAGAGAGATACAAATCGAGAGCGGCTGTCACGATTGGTTGTTGTCGCCGCCGCTTCCAATCGATCAAAATCCCCCGAAAACCCTAGACGTTGAGCCACTGATCGGAGCCCAACCCGATCAAGAGCCAGATCTCTCCAAGCCTTCTATCAGCACCGCTGTCATGGTCGTCGTCGTCATTGTCGCCGCCGATGATGGTTTTGATCGACTCGAGTCACACGCAAGGCAGGGGAAGGCGATGGCGATCGATCGATTCTCCTCTCCTCAATCCCCATTTTCTTTTTCTCCCTGTGAGCTCTCAGCCGAGCAAGAGATGAAGACCGTCGGTTCTTTTCCCCTTCGCGAGAGAGAGCGTCCCGTGAGCGAGAGAATCCCCTCCGAGCGTCCGCCGTGCGCCAAAACCCCCCAAGAGAGAGAGAGAGAGCGGAATTGCCCGGAGAGAGAAAGAGAACCCCCCCGAGAGCGAGCGAGCCCCTTATATATATATATATATATATATATATTTTTTTTTCTTTTATTTTCTCTCCTTTTTCTTTTTCTTTTCGTTTTCCTTATTTCTTATTTTTTTTTCATTTCATTTTTTTTGTTTTCTTTTGTTTTCTTTTTGTTTTCTTTCTTCTTCATTTTCTCCTCTCTGTTTTTTCTTTTCTTTTCTTTTTTTATGTTTTCTTTTTTTGCTTTTCTTTTTTTCTTGGCTCTTTATTTATTTTTTGTATTTTTGCAAAATGGATGATTAAAATGTTGACGAAAATTTCGGGTGTCAACAACGGGTCAATTGCACTAAAAATTCTTAAAAGCTACTCGGTAGGTTGGGTCACGCTAAAATTGCGCCTCATTGAAATTAACCGCGTATTTAAACTTGATTTCAGAAATTGAAAATTCTGTCATGTCGCGATTCATTTTAGGAACGTCGATCCGAATATTTTTTTGCAAACTGAGCGAAAGTTCAAAGTAGGGCCATTTTGGACTAGGAAAATTAGAGGACCATTTGTTAGTGCACCGTTGGCCATTAAGTGGGTTCAATTGATAAGGAAAAATGTGAATTTAAGTATGAGCACCTTAGTTGAATTTTTGGGCATCAATTGGATTAAATTGGAGTTGAAATTGAATTGGATTTGGAGGATTAATGTCCAAAATTCGTATGCCAAGGCAACATTTGAGGCATCAAATGAAGCTTCTAGGGGGAATTTTGTTCTGCAAATTGGCCATGGATGACATTCCAAGTGATGGGGACATGAACTTGAGTAGATAGGGGATATTTGTGGTCAAAGGGGACCCCCAAAAACTTTTGCAGTCTTCTTCTCCCTTAACCAGCCACCTTTATCTATTGTTGATCAAAATTTGAGCTCTAAAAACTAGAGAGAAACCAAAGAGAGTCCCCCCTTGCCCGTCGACGCCCTTGTCGCTGTCCAGCGCCGTTGCTCGTCCGCCGTGCCACCACGAGCCAAGCTAGTGTCGTTCGCCTCCCTACTCGCATCTGCTCGTCCTCACGCCCCTGTCCGACGTAGCCAAGCTGCGTCGCAGTCGTCCCGAGTCACCTGGCCGCCCGTCCAAGTTGTCGACTGCCTCCGCCTAATCCACCGCTACCATCGCTGTCCCGCCGTGTCCCTTTCCCAAGCCGAGCAGCCCTTTCGATTGGTCCCTGCAGCCAAGATCAAAAGAAGAAGTTCTAGCAATAGCTGAGACTTCTAGGCCCATTTTCAAGCCCGCTCAATCCTCCGTTGGTGTCACCATGGGCTTGATCGTTGTTTACCTCTGCGTCGCCGATGTCGTGGACTCATTGGATCGCTAAACCGGCGAGTTTACTTGCTAAACTCTGCTTAGGGAGTTAATGATGCTTAAGGATTGATTAGTTTAGGCTAATTAATGTTTAGGTGATTAGTTAGCATGGATTAATGATTAATTATTCAATTGTGCATGTTAGATGGTTAGAATAGCCTAATTAAGGACTGGATAGATCGTGCTATTTATCTAGATAGGTTTGGAAATTTTCTAGGCCCGTTTAGGTGGTTAATTTAGCATTTCCGGCATAAGTTGGTATTTTTAGTATTTAATTGCATTTATTTAATTATTTTCGGTATTTATTTAATTATTTATTATTTTTCGAAAATTATACTGAAATAGCCGGTGACTGGAATTTTATGCTGATCGCAATGGTGTGGTTAGTTTATGCAATTGAATACTACATTGTGCAAATTGAGTGAAAATTGTGATTTTGGATATTTATTCCAAACTTGTGAAATTTTGATATTTAATTAGAAAAATCTTGAGTGTCGGGTTTTGACACCGAAAATGGCTTTAAGGACCAAATTGAATCGTGGGATTTTAAAAGTGTGAATATCAACTTTTCTGGTTCACATTGATTCGTCAGCTTATGTAAGCAATATCGTACATCAGCTTGGGTGAGCAATGATATGTCAGCTTGTGTGAGCAATATCATACGTCAGCTTAGGTGAGCAATGATCTATTAGCTTATGTGAGCAACATCGTACGTCAGCTTGTGAGAGCATTGATTCGTCAGCTTATGTGAGCAACATCGTATGTCAGCTTGTGAGCACATTGATTCGTCTGTGAGAGCATTCATCTGTCAGCTTGTGTAAGCATTGATCTGTCAGCATATGTGAGCAATAGTCTATCTTAGCTAGGTTGAGGAAAAAAGGATGCGCCAAAGAAAATTGGAGGATATGAGAAGCGTTGGCCCAATACGTGGGCTAAGCCCAAGTGGGCTGAATTGAACCAGTCCAAGCAGGCTTGCTCAAACCAGTTGAATTTTTTTAAATATATATATATATATATATATATATATTTATTTTTTATTTTTCTTTTCTTCGTAAATTCCTTTCTAAATTTTTGTGGCCATTTGATTTTTCTATTTTTTTTTTTACTTTTACTTTCCTTCTTCTTCTTCTTTTTTGTATTTATTAATATATTTGATGAAAACGAAGTGTCAATATTAACCTATTGAGGTTGATTGGAAATTAAGTGAGGAATGAAAATAAATCTTATTTTTTATGCAACTAGAGATCCAAGATTGGGGACTTCATTATATTAGTCATCTAACTAGTGTCATTTTAATATCTAAATTTGATTAATTGTTGAGTAAAGTATCCACACAGTTCTTGCTTGCTAAGTGCTCATGCAATGTTTTTGTATTTATTATGGTCATAGAATGAAACCTAACCATTTAACTAAGAAAATGAATCACAATAGAAAATTATGCAAAAGCAATCACGACAAACAAACAAATTGAGAATAATAAAAAGTGAATAAATGGTGAAGTGTAGTAAAATAAGCCTATAGAAGTTGGGCAAAAAATATAAGTTAGCCTTGTTATGAAGCCTCATGACAATAATTTCCATGAGTATAGTTCAAATCAAATTCAATTTTCTAAATAAACTAACATCCCCTTATCTAAACTAGAGAAAATCAAGAATTATCGTAAGTCGTACATGTACTATCCAAATGGAACTAAACTAATTCTAATATTAAAATCTAACAACCCAATCAATTATTTCTCTAACGATTTTCCATTTTTTGTATTTTTGTTTTAGATTATTTAAAATATATATCTAAGAACTGGGAACTCGGGTCGGGCCCTTACGCCCTTTTCGAATATGGGGACTGCAATTGGATGTTTGGTTGGCTTTATTACATCAAGTTTTTTCTCAAAACAAAATCAAACGAAATCTAATCTTTCAAAGTCTTATTAAGCCCAAGACTCACCAGTCCCATTATAACCAAAGCCCAAATCTATCAAGCCAGATTAAACACAAGTCTCACCAAAACTAAGCTAAGCTCGTCTTATTGTCTCTTTCGTTTACATCATTTTCCTTTTCATCCACCTTTATTCTTTTTATCGGATGTCTCTATTACTTCTTCTTCTTCTTCTTTTTTTAATGTTCCTTTGTAAGCTCAGTTCAACACCACAAATACACAGATGCCATCAAAAATTGCTACATCAAGGCATGAACAGATATACTTCACCGTTGCTTCACATATATTCATCCCTAAACTCCCATCATCACCCACATCCTATCACCAAACTACACCACCGCCAACCTCCGGCCACCACTATTAGCTGGACCTTAACTCATCTCTTTTATTATTTTTTTATTTGTTGATTTGCATATCATCTATTTATTTATTTATTTATTGTTGTCATTATCTTTCTATTTTTCATTTTTGTGTTTTTACAAAAAAAAAAAAATGAAAACTTGAATTGTCAACTAAAACTGAAGTGTCAACAATCATTCATTGAGTTTTATTTCACTTTGTGAATGAGATTTTTAGATCGAAAGTAGTTTTAGATTTTTCTTATTATACAGAGGGATAAGCGGGACCACTAGCTAATTGACCCTATGTGGCCCGTTCTTACTATAGAGAAAAGTCTGTCGCAATTCTTGAACGATGAATTATGAGGCCACAGTTGAATGATACTAAGATATTTACAGTCAAGTCGTATGCAGAGGTAAATTAAAAAAATTTGCCATATGGTAAAATCACAGACCTTGAATTAACAAACGACATTTTCCCATATGCCCCGAGGACACAGGCTAATAATGGTGGGCTCATGTCATCAAGAACGAACCAACTTTAAACCCACTAAAGAAGACAGGATAGGCCACATATTCACCAGCATCCCATAAAACGTTAGGACTCCACTTAATTAGGGCACTTAGCGATTCCCTCTTGACTTTTTGACATCAATTTATCATAAGAAATTACGACTAATTATCAGACATATACCAAAATGTATTCTATTGCGAGAAATCACGCATATTCTTATTTCTAATAAAGTAAAGGCAAGTCGTGATATGAGATTAGTTTTACGATGAATGAACAAATTTGTGCGGGTGAATTTTCGGTAGCTATTTGATTTGACTCACCATCATGTGCAAGCAATCATTTTAGAGTCCTCAAATTCAAGTTCAAGCTTATGCCTAGCCTGATTTAGGAGATTAACGGGTTTTTAAAGGAAAAAAAAAAAGAAAGAATAGATCATGATATCTTGCTCATTTTATTAAAAAAATTTTGTCTCCAAAAAAATATTTCTAATATTAAATAAATTGGTTGGTCAGATCAATTGGTAAAGATAAATTAAATTCACGAGGGAAAAGTATTAGAAAAGTCCTAAATCTGTATGTATTTGTGCCAATTCAATCTCAAATCTTTTATTGGTGTCAATTTAGTTCTAAACATTTTAACTTAGTGTCAATTTAGTCATTCCAACTAATTTTAGATATTATTGATGTAAATGCCAATTGGCCTTCGTGATATGGTCGGCGTTGACATTGATAACTTTCAATAATATTTTATAAATTTATTATTATTGTTATTATTTTCATTCCTCTTCCTTTAGCTGTTCTCGGTGACCAACTAGAGGCGAGGGACCTTGTTGGCTATTGGTGAGACTTGACCTCACCAGCCCAGTGCGAGGTTGCTCTTGAGGTCTCTAGTGAGGGCGCTAGGAGCCCCTCACAACCCTCACCAGTGGCTGGCAAGGTCCCTCACCTCTAGACTTTAGTGATCGGTTGGAGGAAGAAGGAAAGAAATGACAAAAAAAAAAAGGATAAAAATAAAGAAAATAAAAAATTCTACAAAATATTAACATATAATCAAAAGTTGTTAACGTCAATATCGATTATGTCACATAAGTTATTCAGTGTCCATGTCAACAATATTCAACCAAAATTAATCAGAAGAACTGAATTGGTACTGAGTCAAAAGATTTAAAAACTGAGCCGACATTAAGTCAAAATGTTTAAAATTAAATTATCATAAATATAACAACTCAAGGATTTTTCAGACGCTTTTTTTTCCAAGTCCACGGGGTTTTAGGAAAATTCATAGGACCATGAAAGAAATAAAAATTGCTAAGAACCAACAGGTCGTTTGACCCAAGCCGACAAGGCGGTAGTAATAGGGTCGCTTCAAAAGTAATTTTCAATCGTGGTCACGTTGATGTAATGTAAAAAGTAAGTTTATTTATTTACGGGCCCTAATTTTGTTCGTAAATGACAAAAGTCGCCTTGCAATTTCAGATTATGCATGCTCGTTCACACATCGCGAGGGGGCGGGCGATCAACTCACCGCTTTTGCTTTGTCAGTAATTCCAAAACGGCGGCGTCGCCCTCCTCCCACGCGGCCCCTTCTTTTGGGGAAAGCACTGAATTATCTTTCGGATTGATGCCTGAGACGGCGTGGTTGCCGGCCGGCCACCCGGAAGGGGATGCCTTCCCCTTACGAACCTTTCATTGGGGATTTATCAGCCTAGTATGCTAAAAGAAGATAGTGACCTCCCTCCAGGTGGGATCTCAACGCCTGATGCGCCGTGGCCAGAGAGCCCTGTGGGGGTATTATCCCGTATTCCAACTCTCACCCTAGTGGGGGGAGAGGCACCTTGGGAAACCCTTTCAAGGCGAGGCAATTTTAAGAATTACCTAGGTCTCCGTCGCGGTCCCATGCGGCGGCACATTCTTTTGGGAAAGCGCTGAATTCTCTTATCAAAACCGAAAAAGAAAAAGAGGGAGGAGAGAGAAAAAGAAAAGATACCAAGAAGAAGGTGAGGGCGGAGCAAGACGAGGCCGCTGTCCCACCTCCATGCGCCGGGGCCGGGGCAGGGGATCCGGAAGGGCGAATGGACGGAGGGATGTGGACAGCGACTTGACGTTTAAAAGGCTTTAGGGTCACTCGACCTTTTGCTCAAAGTCTGATTCCATTCATACTCGGATGGTTTTAAGGTGTATTTTATGACATAAATAGCACATTAAATGCGATTTCCAAACCTAAATAGGTCTAGGCCCTGGTTTGTAATTATGGTTGATCCCATCATGAAATTGAAATCATCGAAGAGGATGGGGACAATGCGAGATGCGATTGGAGTTCTTTTGACTTCCAGTTTAATTATGTGGTAGAGTTAGGCCCTATTTTCACTGTTCATTTAAACCTCAGAAATTGTTTATGGCTTATACTTTAGGACTTTTATTACATGCATTAGAAAATCGCATATATAAGTTTTCTATGATGTTTTCAATCCCATGTGATTAGTAACGTGATGAGGAAACTTCTTTAAGCACAAAGCGATGTTATTTCACAATTTGCCTGATTTGAAATTATCGAAAAAATTTGAAAAAACTAGAAATTAGTAAAGACAAATCTGAACGTAAAAGGATGAAGAAATGAGATGTTAAGAAGAAACAAAGATCAAGAGTAGAGCTTAGGCTATGCTTATCCCTTTTCGCTAGCGAGGGCGGTCGTTGCTAGTGTAGGGGCAAGAGTGAGGGTGGCTAGCCGTCGCTAGTCCATTGACGAGAGGTTGCTTGCCCTCGTTTGTGCAATGGTGGCAAGGGCTTACCGCCCTGATGCACTCTCAAACCTCTCGACATTTCCTTATGAAAAATTTTAAGAGGAAAGGAAGTTAGCCCATTCCAAAAGTTAGGGAATTCCATAGGCTTAGAAGGCCTTATATTAGTAAATTTACAGATCACCTATTAAAGAGGACTGTTGGCAGTGAGATTTAAATTTAGACATGGTGTGTGTAGAGTTCAAATCTCACCAGCTGAGTGAACCTACTTTGACCTCTCGATATTTCTCTCTCCATCTATCTATTTTATCTTTACTTTCCCCTGCTATTTCAATGTTTCTTTTTTTTTTACGTGGCATCCTATGGTCCCACAAAAACTGATGAATCTACTAAAAGAATCACCTCCATCATAAACTAATTCAACTCTGGAATGACTTAAGTAATGGATCTAAACAAAATTTCAAGAACCAAATGAACGAAGAAAATGGTTGATACTAAAGCAATCAATCGACACAAGTGTTCGTAAAATTTTAAATGTATGCACGTGTCGAACAAGTAATACAATGATGAGAAAAAGTATCATCCCTTGGAGATCAATGATTAATAAACCAATTAAATACTAAAATAGACTAATTCTAAAATTTATCTAACATATCAAAATATAATTAAGAATAAATTAAAAACGGAATTTGTAGATTAAATGCAGTAAATCGATCAAATAAATATGTTAGAGCATTCGATTTCATCATAATTAGTAGATATGAATTTCAGATTGTTGTGAATACAAGAACGATATCAAACATGTGATAGCGGAATTTCCTAATCTATTTACTATTATATCTCTAGGTATAGCAAACCTACTCAGCTTATTAATCTACTATATCTCTATGTGAATTAAAATTAATATAAGTGCATTAAAAACTATAAATATTCCCGACTTACAATGAATCTTTTGGATCACCTTATCACCGAAAGTTACACAAATAACATAATATATATCTATCAATGTTTAATTCATGTTTATATATTATAATGAGCAATTGCATATTATCACTTCTCAGTCTCAAACGTGCACATCAGATTGTTCAAGTAGTGGTCAGTTACTCAAAAGCATTAAGCATAATAATATATAACTCATATGAATGAAATCAATTGTAAAACATAAAAAATCATGAAATTCACATCATCATAGTTAGGTTACATTGTAGCCCTAACAAAATAAAATTAGAACATAATAGAAGAATAAATAAAAATATAAATCAAACTCATCATCTTGAATAAAGAACTGTCACCACTTTTGTCTTATCTTTAAAATACTTGAAAAACTCTCAGAAAAATGAAGAATGATCCTATTTATAGTATATATCCAAAATATCTATCTCCCAACGCTTGCAGATAACATTAAAAAACAAAATCTAAAATTTACTGATTTGATATCCATCTTCCACTGCTTTTTAATTTGAATTCTTGAGTTTTGCCATTCCTTTCCTTATCTTTTCCATACCTCAATATTCTGTATAAATAAGAAAAATTCATATAATCAGAAGGAAATTCAAATATTTTCTCATAGATATCACATTAATTGTTGCTTAAAATAGATAAAATAACTCTATTTTTATAAAGTTATCAACAAGTTCTAATCATTCATCGTCATAATCGGAAAAAAAAAAAAAAAACTGAAGGAGAGGAAATTCTCTCTTCGTTGCCTTTCTCCAAAATTTTCAATTCTAGGTCATTTTTACCAGCTCGAAAATTGACAATCGACTTTTACTTTTTCTTTTTCTTTTTTACTATTTTTTTATTGTTTACCGTGGGCTAGAAGGAGCATAAGTATCATCGTCATCGTCTTCTTCTCCCCTGTCGATATATTCTTTCCGGAGGGCGTGACGAAGCACCGAATCAATGGACACCCCAACCCCGACGTTTCATCTCTCCCACCGATAGAAAAAGAGAAAAGCCCTTCCTCTCTCCCCCGAAAGTGACCATCCGCGGAAACCCGACCCCCAACACGACGTCGTCTCCTCGCAACCCTATCAGGTACGATTCTTTCCTTCTCTCTTTCTGGGTTCCTTGCGCTAGGCTTTCCAATCGATGCTTGATTGGGGCGATGTTGGGTCCGGCGCGTCTTGGGGGCGAGGTGGGTGTCCTTCTCGGGTCGAGCTGCTTGCTGGGTTTCGGTTTTCTTGGAGAATTTATGGTGGGTTGTGGGCGCGGATTGTGCTTTCTTGGAAGTGTTCTTGGGAATTTTCTTGTTTCTCTGTCTTGGGTGACGGGGGTGTAGTCAACGGGGTCAAATTCCGGGATTCTTTATTTGGGTTTTTATTTATTTACCGTCTCGTGCGAAATCAGGGGTGAATTTTTGCGATCGGGGTAATGCGGATCGCGGCTTCCGCTTCTGGCTTAGGGTCAGCTGCTGACGTGATTTTGCCTGGAAAGTTGAAAGATTTTGTCGGTTGTCAAAGGAATTAGAGAATTGAAATTGTTTTTCCCCAGTAGCAGGACTGATCTTGAATTATTTTGCTGGCAAAAAGGACTGGGAATTATTTTGCTGGCAAAAAGGACTGTTTCCCTTTTCTTTTTTCATAATTTAGATGTCTTTGGGTGTATGCCCTTTGCCCTGCTTAAGTCGTACTGTTTATTTGTTGAATGGTTTTAAATTTTTGGCAATGAGAGCATTTGGGAAGGTTCAAGCTTTTTGCCATGAACCATAATTTTTCTTGCCAGAGCTGAAATTTTCTTCTAGTGTGAGAGCTATTGAAGAATATTTGTCAACACTTAGTTTTCTTTGGTTGAGTGATGTAGCTTCTTACATCGCATCTCGTTCTTTCTCATGTTAAATTGCTTTTGGATGGTCAAAATAAAAAAAAGAAAGTGAGTGATTGGTTGTTACTTGAGTATGTTGTATTGAGATCTTCTCTACTGGATAAAAAATTGTCCACCCATGTTCTTTAATTTGAAGTTGAGATAATCTAGTAGCTGTTGAAGTTCAAGCTTGTGATCTTATGCACTGCTTCAATTACAGTCTTATGAATCTGACACAGTCTTTGAATCTTTGCAGGCTGAGATTGATAATAGTTTGTCCTCTAGCTGATTGGGCTGCCCTGAACAAGTTTAATTTCTCCTTGTGTCAAGGAGTCAGGGTAAAGGCTGTGTTCTTGTCTACCAGTTCTATGCTATCTTTATATTCTATTTGGTGGTTGCACTTAGATGGATGTTCCCTCAGTGGAACAACATTCTGATAGCCTGCCAGACAGTTACCCATTGTTGATGGAGAGGGCAGAGAACGGTAGCAGAGGTGAGCATATTATCCAAATAAGGAGCAGTGATGCTTCTTCATCGAGTTCACATCACGAGAGGTCTTCTAATGGCTTGGATACATTGCAAAATCAAGACAGAAATGCGACTATTTCAAGACCACCGACTTCTCAAACATCAATCCCTCCTAGCAACAATTCAAACACTAGAAGTTCCTCATTTGGAAGGAGAGGTGATGCCCGTCGCCGCCGGAGTCCACTGAATTCGGGGATGTGGATATCTATCGAACTAGGTCTCACAGTGAGCCAGATTGTTGCATCTATTGTTGTTTTGTCTGTGTCCAAGAACGAGCATCCGCGTGCTCCATTGTTCTTGTGGATTGTGGGTTATGCAGCTGGATGTGTGGCGACGTTGCCTCTTCTGTATTGGCGCTATCGCAATCGTAATCAGGTCTCAGAGCAAGAGTCAAATCAACCGCGCCAAGGTCCAGCTCAAATAAGCGTGCCCGCTGGGCCATTTTCTCTTTCAGTAACAAGAACTACAGATGCAGATGATCGCCATACCACAACTACGTCCCCTAGGAGTGGTCAAAGAGCAGGAGTACTGAATGCAAGGTAATTAATTTATTTTTATTTGTGAATGTTGCAGAAGTTGTTAATCTGTTGGTATGGCTTATTGCTCTATGGTTTGCCAGTGGGAAAAGCTACATTACTTAGTTTATCTTTTTATGTGTGAATATTTAACCTTAGTAATGACTTTCGCTTCAGGTAATATGTATTTCATCAGGCCAATTTGTTTCTTACCTGATGAAGTTCCATTCGTTTCTTTGTAATAGACAGAAAGAAGCTTTGTTGCGTATTAAATGTTATTCTGGCCATGACAAAAATAAGTGCCCAAATGAGGCATTGGAAAGATGGAGTTGGTTTAAAGAAACTCCATTTAGCTTTTATTCATCAGTCTTCGTTGTACAACACTTCCAATCTAGCTTTCCTCATACCCTCTGTTTTTTCTTATTGCGACTTATCGGTTAGTCTCATGTGTCTTTAGGGAAAAATGAAACATTATGCCTTACTCACTCAAAAGATTCATCCTGTTATAATGTTGGGTTGCTTACATTTTGCCTATGTAAAGCTTGCTATTCAAATTTTTGTATCTGTACTAAGGTTGCAGTTTAGTAATTAGGCACCTTTTAATCCATGTTTCTATAATCGACCAAAAGACTATAGATCCACATGCACAAACACATTGGTTGCTCTCGTGAAGAATAATCAATCTGTTTTTTGAAGTCATATAATCCCACTGATGGAATAGGTGATAGGTCACACATATCAGCTGATGATTTGATCGACTGGATCTGCTGATATCTCTGCTTTTCCAAAATCTGAGCATGCGCTAATTTGTAGTCAGAGTTCATGGTTCTTTTATCTCTCTTTCCTTAATTGAGCTTGAAAACCCAGCAACTTCAGAGTTGGTTTTGATTAATTTGGTGACCTTGTACTTTTCTGAAATGAACTTTCTCCTTGATACCACGTTTTTGTTTACGAGGGCTTTTCCCCAGATAAAACATAGGTCAGATCCATCTTGTAATATTCTTCAATTAAAAAAAGCCTATGTCAACTTGTTTTTATTTGGCCACTACTCACTGTCAACTTGTTTTGAGCATCATTTATTTAGTTTTGCTTATCCCATGGTTATGGCAATCCCCATAACTTTTATTCTGTATCTTCTCCTTTTCTGGGCTCTTCTCCTTCTCCTCTTTATAGGTAATGGTCTTCCTCTGGCTAATTGTGTTGACCCTCCAAAACCCTATGAATGAGACATTTGATTCGTTGGACAATCTACAGATGACTCTTACCAACTATTTATTAGGTTTCTCATCTAGAGAACCTTTTGTTTTCTACTTTGGCATAAAAGGAGGGCTGCATTTTTTCTAATAGGCCTGCTTAGGTGGTATTTAACTATCATGTTTTGTTCATATGAGGCAGACTGAAGGCGCTGATGGAATACTTCAAAATGGGCTTGGACTGCTTCTTTGCAATTTGGTTTGTGGTGGGGAATGTGTGGATCTTTGGAGGCCACGCATCTGCTAACGATGCTCCTAATATGTATAGGTAATGTATATAAATTTCCTTTTCCTTTTTCAAATCTGAAAGTTTGTTGAATAGAATCCTGGTAATCATGTTTACTGTATCCTTTATTCTTGTTATTACTTTTCACTTATTTCCATTTTCTTCTTCGTGCAGACTATGTATAGTGTTTCTTACCTTTAGCTGCATCGGATATGCAATGCCCTTTATTCTATGTGCAACAATTTGCTGCTGCCTACCCTGTATAATCTCAATCCTTGGATTTAGAGAAGATTTGTCCAGGACAAGAGGAGCCACAGATGAAGCAATCCATGCACTGCCGACCTACAAGTTTAAGTTAAAGAAGAACAGAAATAGCAGTGATACAGAAAACTCAGCTTCTGGGGAAGGAGTAATAGCTGCTGGAACAGAAAGGGAGCGTGTGATTTCTGGGGATGATGCTGTAAGTGTCCCCTCATTTTCCTACCATGTAGCTTCTTTTTGACAGAATTGGAGGTCTCTCGTATTGATCATCTCTTACTAGAGTATAGCCCGATTTCTTTATGGTCGGATGCTTAACAAAATCCCTGTTCATGCTATATTCAAATTCTAAGTAAACAAAAAACCAACAAAATCAAGGTCCATGCTGTTACCCTGTTGATGAGACAAGACCCAACTTGTGTCCGTATTTCTGTTGAATACAGCTTCTTTAATCAACTTGGGGTAATAAATATCATGGGAACACCTTAATATTATTCCTTTTCAGAAGGAGATCAAGAATGATTGTGCCTCAGATATACTTGCAGTTTCCTGATAATGAAATTAAAGAGGTGAAGTTTTAGCATAGTGTATAACTGCAGCCAGATATTTGTGTTAAATTAATCAACACTGCTTATCAAGGCTGCTGATCTTCCAAGCTGAATTCTGATGGTTCATGAGGTGGATCTTCTTCTCTGAGACCGATTACTAGATGAATGTAACTCATGTCCATGATCATGAGCTAGTTATTAGGATAACGGGGGCTTTTGTCTGGTCAATATTCTTGATATACCTTTGGTTGACAATCACATTCTTGATTGGTATCTTCGTGCCTGTTATATAAGCTGGAGAAGACGATAGCTCTAGCTCTTTTGATGGTATTCTTAAGCACGGGTGCTTTAATAGGATCTGGCTTTTGTTCTTCTCAATATTTACTTGGTCCGGTTGGTCCAGGAGCTTCCTGATTATTCCGTTGCTGTAATTCATATGCAGGTCTGTTGCATATGCTTAGCAAAATATGCAAACAATGACGAGCTGAGGGAGCTTCCATGCAACCATTTCTTCCACAAGGAGTGCGTGGATAAGTGGCTGAAAATCAATGCATTGTGTCCTCTATGCAAGAGTGAGGTCGGGATAATCACGCCGGTATCGGAATCCAGTGCTGGTGCCACCTAGCAAAGTGCTTTCACCAAGATGACGACAGCCCCTCGGCATGCTGCTCTTTGCGGCAAGAACCATAACTGCAGCAGCGAACCACAGGATCTTCCATGATGATCGACAATAGTAACGGTTCGCAATCTACCTTTTTCTCGGTTTCCTTGCGACTGGAGGGTGACTGGGAAGAGGAGTTGGCAGCTGTAGCTTTGTGTGCGGCTGTGCTGCTTATGTGATATAGAATGACAATGGAATGATTTTAGGAAACACTGTATCGTGCCTCTTAATGAGAGATTGGTACTTGGTAGTGACTTCGTCACTTGGATGATATATATCGTTACAGTCGTGGGTTGCTAAATCAAGACCCGTAATTCACGGCAATGGAAGGATCTTAACTATCTCTCCCTCTCCCCCCCCCCCCCTCCCCATCATGGGTAGTGATGCCTTTGTCCAGGAAAGAAATGTATAATTTGTTAAATATCTTTCCAAAATGAACGCTTGAATCTCTTATGAGAGAACGAACGAAGTAAAGATGTCATCATCATTCACCAAAAGTTGCGCTGTTTCTGCTCTTTTGATTTGAACACTTCATTTCTTTTATGTTTTGACGTACCATCTCTTATGGGGTTCACTATTTTTGGTATAAATTTATAATTATTATTTGGTTAATTCTTTTTAGTTTGTTTCGTCTCTTTTTCCTTATGAGTCTCTTTTTCCTTTTGACTTCCTAGAGTCTGATGGGGTTGGTCATTTTCCTTTTTCTTTCGTTCCGTTTTACGCCTTTGACTTATCCGTAAATGAGGGCTCCCCGATTCAGTGGGTGAAACAGTTTAAGGACATGCAAATCGTCTCTTAATTTACTCTCTTAGAGGTCAATTCTATTCTTTCGACACGTCCCACTCCTTCTCTTCCTTCCATAAATCTTTCTTGTATTTGCAATTCCTAAGAGAACTAATTTCTTCAACATTCTGCACCCTCGTCGTTCGCTATTGGAGATATGATTTTGATGAAAACTTGTTTTTTTTTTTTTTTTTTTGGAAATGTCTTGATCTTGTGTTAGAATCCTACATTTAGAGTGAAGTGTGTATGCAAATAGTGTAATAATAATAATAATTAATTGCAATTGCTTTGTAGTCTATAACATACTTGCATCTTATAGATTTTAAGGCGTGTTTGGTAATGATTTTTCCGAGATCAATTTTTGATGAGAAATGATTTTTTATGTTTTTATTCTCGGAAACAATTTACGAACAAAAAGAATACGTTTAGTAACTTCCCAAAATTTTTATTCCCAGGATAAAAATATGTTTGGTAAGATTATTAAAAAATTTATTCTTTTATTATTTTTTCGTTTTTCTTTTTTTGCTAGGCCTCACCCTAGCTTGGCGAGGTCGACCTCGCCCAAATTTGGTGAGGCCGAGCTTGCCAAGCCACCGTCAAGTGATGAAACTCGGGCCGATGAGCCTCGCTATGACTCAGCGTCTTCGGGGGCTAGTGACGCTCGGCAAGGTTGTCGGCCCTCGTCTAGTTGGTTGCCGGCTCTGGCCATGCCCAAGCCAATGCCTGGCCAAAAGGAAGAAGAAGAAGAAAAAAAAAAAAAAAGAGAAAAATTGATTTTAAAAATTGTTCATGAAAACAAGAAACTATTTTTTTCTATTTCTTATTTATATTCCAAATCTATTTTTGGAATAAAAAAAAGATTTTTTGTTCCCGAAAACAAAACTTTTATCAAACACACTTTATTTTTTTTTTTGTTTCCTAGAACAAAAGAAAAAAAAAATAGAAATTTTTATTCCGGAGAACAACAATGTTTTTTTAACAAACAGGCCCTTACTCCCTCTGGTTCATTTTCTTACTCTTGTTTCCATAACGTCTTCATCATCAATTTTGGGATTAATTGACTAGTTGGAAATAATGATGCAGGATATGCTTAATTTGGTTGTTTGATCAAGAAGAGTCAAGGTAACCTATTTTCTTCGACGACAATGGAGGCCAAATTCTTTCACTTTCTCAAGATTGTAGGTGTTGAGATTTAAACCGACAAAAATTAGGGCTATAGTCATGAGGTAGAGTTGACTGTTCCTCCCGCAGTGTGAGTTTTTTGCTTTAAGAATATGTGATTTGCTGTATCAGAATCAACAACAATGTAGTCAACTATTTCGTCACCTGCCTGTGGTGGAGAAAAAGGACTTGTTGGGGAGAACATCTGTGTGCCAAATGGCGATGCCAGCGAAAGTGTGGGGGACAATGGGGTTGGCATCATAAATAGAAAACAGAGGATGACAGGGTTTGTGGAAGAAGAAGAAGAAGAGGGAGGGTGAGTGGGAGGCGTAGAAAGAAGAGAGAGAGAAAATAAAGAGACAGTTTGCATGAGTGGAGATTTGAGATATCAAAGGTGTCGAAAAAAAGAAGAAGAATAAGAAGAATAAAAGTGGCACCCACAAGGAAAAAAAAAACAAAAAGAAAAGAAGAAGTTAGACCAAATAATACGAAAGAATATAGAGTTGTACCAGAAGTGGTTGATCTCATAAAGGATGATATGGTGAAAACACAAAAGAAAGGGAATGACTAAGTTAAAGGAGAAGTGGAAAAAGTATAGCCCTAATTTAAACTAATAACATATTAATAATAATATATATATATTTTTTTTTAATTATTTTATAAAAACTGTATTGTAGGATAGCATTTTCATGATCTAACAATAGTATATATTCTATAATATTTTGTTTGTTATGACAATAATAAGATGTTTTATACTCTAATTGATTATTTTGTGCGTGGTTCAATAGTATTTTATAATTAAACAGTGAACATTTTTTTTAAGTTCATTAGTATTTTAAATTAGTAAAATTGTAACATTAAATTAATTATGATAACAAATATTAGATGAACTTTTGCTATAAATGTAAATCTAAGTAATTTTTTTTATTAAGCTAATAACATATAATAATTGTAATCATTACAACTTCTTTCTAATTGTAGTGATCTTATATAAACAAGACCTCATAAAGTTCCAAATCAAATTTATCTAAATATATAGAATCATCTATGATACTTAATAATGATAATTCATTACTTGTTATTTTTATATAAATTCTTCGAATCATTTATGATATTTTTAGAATTCAAATGTAGTTATTTTGTAATAAAAGTATAATTTCAATAAATGCAAGTCTAATGAATTGAAAATTTAATTCACACAAATTCCATTCTATTCATTATCCAGCAACCCAACAAAGGAATCACCATGGCATTCCATTCCATTCTAATTATTTTATTTAAGGGATAAGTTCATTGGAAGTTTTAAAACTTGTCACAAAAGTACATTTAAGTCTTAAAATTTTTAAAAAGTGCAATTAAGTCATAAACTTATCCCAAAAGTGCAATTGAATCCTAAAACTTTCAAAAGTGTAATCAAGTCTTAGAAGTTGTTACGAAAGTGCAATTGACTTCTAAAACTTTCAAAAAGTATTATCAACGAAAGAACTTGATTTGATCAATTTGACAAATTTTAGGATTTCATTTCACTTTTTGAAAGATTTAGGATTTTATTACATTTTCATAACAAGTTTTATGATTCATTATACTTTTGAAAGTTTTAGGACTAAACTGCACTTTATTGATAAGTTTTATGACTTTAAATGCATTTATCCCTTTATTTGATTACAACCAATCAAAGCAAGTGGATTCTCTTTTTCATTCCATTACATATCACTCCTTTCTATCAAATCAAACGCATTCTAGACACCTAGTTTATATCACATCTCCTTTGAACGACGTTATTAACAATTGAAACCTGTGGGCTCGATTTTGGAACATGTTAAAAACATCCTTTCGATTTGTGTAATTGAAAATAGATTGAGTTCTTAGAAGAAGAAAAAGGATATGTTTGAGGGTTAGGTTGTCCCTCCCAGACTTAATTTTGACAGGACCTCTAAAGGCAACTTAGGTCCAGTTTCAGTAGGCGGGCTTCTTCGTAATAAAACAAAAAATTAGCTTGTTGTATTCATGCAATTTGTGAGAGCGTGCTTTTTGCTCAAAATAGAACTTTGGCACATTTATTTGGGTTTCAAAATGGTCATCTCGCTGGGCATTTACGAACTTATTGTGGAGGTGAGCTTGTAAGCAACTTTTTCCTTTCTTTAGAAATCTACTCCCTCTCTTAATTTTGCCGACATTTTCCTTTCTCACATTGAGAAAATGTTAAGAGTGTCTCGAACAAGTCAAGATGGTACACACTTTTAGGGAAGGAAACTCATGTGCATATTGGTTAGCAAATTGGATACTTCAATCTTTGATGTAGATGACACTCTAGCATTAAATAGACCACCGAGTGGTTCACTTCCTTTGTTGACAGGAGATCAAACGGGATAAAGTTTTATTTGTAGAGTATTTGTGTAACTTTATGGCTTTGCCCTCATTTCTTACCCCCTCAAAAAAAAAAAAAAAAAAACGAAAAATGAAAAACGGAAAAACAAAAAAAGATATGCTCGGGTGAGGCCCAAGTCAAATAAGTAGTTTAAGTCTAAAACTTGTCATTATCCACTTTAATACATTTAGAGAAAGATTTCATCAATATATGCACAGTTTTTTTTATAAAAAAAAATGCAACAATAGTTCCGATCATTAGAAGGTAAAAGAATATTCAACACAAATATATAAAATCATTTCAAACATGATCTGAAAACATGAAGAGGAGGCTACATAGTGGAAAGTAATATGGCATAAAATTAGATAGGATTTTTTATTTTTTTGGTCAGAAAATTAGATAGGATTAAACAAGCAGAAGAATGGGCATTCCGATTCTTCATTGGGTTGCAATAATGAAACTATGAAGGAATTCTCATTTTGTTTAGTTTAATTTGGGGGGATAATTACAAAAAAAAAATCTAAATTTATTGTACAGTGACTAATTCAATTTTGGGTAATTATCTTTTGATTTGGGTGTACATATTGTATAATGGAATGAGAATTGAAGTCTAAAATTCCTACAAAGCCAAAAAAAAATTGGTACCTCAATTTAAAAGTAATGAAAATCAAATTTTTCACGTGAAATGTCAAAGTATAATATGGATAGAAATTTTTTTTATTCTTGACCTATAAAGATACTTCAATTATTTATTTTAAGGTCAAGTGATTGCCTTGTGAGTACAAAAAAATGAAAAACAAAATGAAGAAGCTAAAGAGATGCACATTTCAATTGGCAACACGAAAATATGGGTCGACATGGTAATCACAAAGGCAAAGTCAAGTGTTAGTAGCGAGTACGTGAACGAATATTTCCATAATTTCGACTTTAATTACATATAATGCAACCAAGGCGAGAGTTTCACAACTCGAGTGTATTATTGTAACAAGTTTTACAACTCTTGCCATCATTCTCTCATAACTATTTATTGATCAACCAATGGAAAAAAGAAGAAGGAGAAAGTTATTAGCACATATATACACAAAACTAAAGTTCGACGTGAAAGAAAAATGCATATTGCGTATATTAATAAGTAAGAAAAAGCTGAATTAACCATGAAAAGAATGATCATATTTCACAGCCACATCGCATGTGCAATAATTTTAGTATCACGTAAATCAGGCTCTTAGATAATGCTAATTTCAATCTATTACGGGAAAAAAAAACCATAAAAAGCCACGCAGAATTTGGAGATGGAATATGATAATTATTAAATATCAGAGATAGCATCGTAATGGAAAAGTAACCAAGAGAAAAACTTATCCCCTAAAATGGCGTAGAATCCTCAAATTTGAATTTGAATCTTTGTTATCTTGAAACATTTTAAGCCCATTACTTAAAGATAGACCGAATTTCCAATTATTTAGTGGCTGCTTAGTTACATTTGTAAAATCAAAATTTTCAGATTTTGAAAGCAAAAAATTAGTTTTTCATATGAAAATACCATTTGAATTGCTCTGGATAAAGACAGTTATTTCTAACAAAAAATTTATATAATCTATTATTTTAAAAGCAGGAATTTTTGTTTTTCATGTTACACAAAAGTGATTCTTACGATTTTTAATTTTAGATTAAGGGAAGGAAATTTTAACTCAAAAGTCTCTTTTATTTAAGAACCTACATTTTCAACAGAAAATTAATAAGAGAGATTTGTATATATGATATTTTATTTATCTATTTATTTATTTTTTTGATGACCCGAGAACCACCGTACAGCTGGCAATCGGCGGCGTAAACCTAGGGCGAACTAAGCCACCACCATAGGCCCAAGCGCGGGTGAGTCGTGTAATGGGGACGCGGGATTTCGAACCCCTCCCTCCGGATGGGGAAGTAAAGTTCTAGCCATCGCGGCCACCGCGGGCGATAGTTGTATCTCTGATATTTTTGTAAAGGTTGAAATTGCAAATTTAATCACATTCGCATATCATATCCATCACTGATGATCTCTTCTATATCGCGTGAGAGAGCTATGAGTGCCTCTGAAATTTTCGTTCATTGTCTAGTAACCATAATTATATTACATAAAGTATAGTTTTCAATTAAGAAATAGAACATGGAATGGGGAGATGGGGACTCGAATCCCCACATTCTCAAGGGGGTTGGGGTGGAGACAATTTAATTTTAGGAGTGGGTTTCAACTCCTATGCTTGTCAAGAGATAAAATAAAAGTCTGAAAGTAAGTGTTAGAGTATGAATAGAGTATGACAAAAAAAAAAAAAAAAAAAAATTTGGGTGTCGTCAAGGAAATGTGTTACTTTAGTTAGATTTCAACTCCTAAGGGTATGCATGATAACCAGTCAATTCCATAAATTAGCCAAAAATTAAATTTTCTATTTCTATTTTTCGAATAAGTTTACGAGCAAATATACGCATTTGATAACCTTATAAATTTTTTGTTCTAACAAAATTTCTCCCTCTTGAGTAGTGGTGGGAGGCGTTCGATAGCTAGCGAGCGATCTATGGCAGGCGGTCGACGTCTGGTGTTTGATAATCGGTGGGGGGAATTTGGCGAGAGGCGTTCGGCTACCGGTAGGTGGTGGTGGGTAGGTGGTGGCGAATCACCCGTGATTGGTGGGTGACGACTTGTGGTGGGTGTTCGGCGATAGGCATTGCGATGCGCATGTGGCGATCGGCGGTGAGAAGCCAACAACTGACGATTGGCGATCAGGCAGGTGGTGCATGGGCGACGGTCATAGGGTGTTTGGCGTCCCATGGCAGCGGATGGGCGGTGACGAAAGTGAATGATAAGAAGAGTTTTCATTTCTCATTTTTGTTTCAGGAATAGAAAAGTTAAAATTCTTAACTTCTAATTTTTAATCCAAATTTATTTCTAGAGTAGAAATTTGTTATAGAAATAAAAAAATAAAATTACATTACTAAATAAATTTTTATTTTAAACTATTTTGGGAAATAAAAAAAATAAAAAAATAGAGAAGTAAAATGGTTACCATGCCCGCCTTAGATGAATAAAAAGCATAACTAGTATATTAAATGATAATTGTCTTTTAGTGATAATGATGTGAAATAAACATTTACTATTTTAATGACCAAAAATCATATCGAGAACAATTTAGATAAATTGAAGATAAAATAAATTATTTCATTCTTCGTAAATTAAAACAGAAACCAATGATGCCAACCAGCACCCTTTTTTTTTCTTTGTTAATTTTCTACCTTCCTTTTTTCTTTCTAATTGCCTATTCAATTTCCTTCTCCTTTTTTTTTTTTTTTTTTGCTTTTTTCAGATTCAGAAAATATCTCGGTTGCCGTAACTTCACCTCGGCCGACGAAAAAGAAAAACAACACGAAAAAGGCCAAACGAAAAACTCAAAAATCGACGGCGGAAGGACCGCCAGCGGAGCGCCATCGACGGTCCCTCCATAGCCACGTGTCGAGCCGCGCCCTCGATCTATCCGTGAACACCTTTGACACGACGCGAACAAATTGAGCTCCAGAGAAATCAGATCAAAGCCCAAACCTTTTCTAGGGTTTACATTCTCTCTCCTCCTCCTTCTCTCTCCTCTTCCCTCCCTCTCTCTAGAGGCTTCTCGGCTGCGTCTTCTTCACTCAGGTACGTCGCCGGCTGGAACGCCCTCGCCGGAATTCCCGGCCTCCGGCGGGTCGAATCGGCTCGGGGCTAGTCCTATCCACGTCTATCGTCTTGGGTTTTTCTTCTTCTTTTTCTCTTTCCACTTTTCGTTGGATTCGTTTCGTGTGCAATTCGGCGAAATGGGCTCCCTTTATGGGAGAGACGTTTGCTTTTTAGTGTACGTCGATTGAGCTCGAGTCGGGGTTTCTTCTGTATCTGTATTGCGCAGGCCGTGAGAAAGACTATGAATAGCGGATCTTTCGAATGTAGTAGACGGGCTATTGGCTGAAAGTGGGCTTTTTTTTTTTAATCTTGTTTTCGCTTCTTTTTGATACGGTTTTCCTTTGTATTATGTCGGTAATTGATACGGCGGGGCGCATATTTAGTTTCTTGAAATCGCGGGTTTGGCGAATTGAATGTTGTTGATTTATTGATTTGGGTTTTCTCAGTCTAGAAGCGGTATCGCGAAACTGGATTTAATCCAGTTCTTGGTTATCTTGATTATTGTTATTGTTCCACTGTTCGAATTTTGGATGTTGCATCGGTTTCGGAAGATCGTTTTGGGTTGCGTAGTTTTTAACTTTCTTTCTCCTGTTTGTTGGAACTGGTTTCTTTCGCCAGGAGTTATTGGGTATGCATGGCTGCCATAAGAACTCTGCCAGATATAATTTGAGTGACTTTAACATGCAAAGGCTTTTTATAAGAGCTGCTTTGTTAGTACTATGCTGTTTATTTTTTCCGGTCCTCTTGTTGCCATAAAGGGTGATCTTTGATATTCTACATGTGTATAGTCTTTTCATAAGAGGCTGGTATTAATAGTTGATCAGAAGCCACTGTTATCAAGCAGCAAGCCATTTTGGTTGCGATAGTCTTGTCGTATTTTCAGTTGGTTTACTTCATTTGGTAAGGTATCAATGGGCGAGTGTTGGATAGATGATAATGTTAATGGTTGATTTGACAAAATTAAGGATGGATGCGTTTGAGAAAAAGTTGGAGTGCTAAAAGAGAAGATTAGATAGATTAGTATGAGATGGCTTTGACGTGTATACTGATGCTCTGCAAATGATCCAGCAGGGAAACTGTGACTTGCCATTGCGTTTCATTTTTATATATTTGATTGTTGGGGATTGGGCAGAGTTAAAAGGGTTAAGAGAAGAGGAAGACCTAAAAGGACACGAGTGTTAAGTATTAGAGAAATCTGTGGTACTTCATTGTGATGTAAGATTTGGGAAAAGTCTCGGTTACCACATGTAGAATTCTTGCATCAGATCCAGTTTGTGTCCTAAAATCCTTGACTTGTTGTATTTAGAACTTTACGTCCTATACTTTTAGGAATTTTCATTCTGCTAGAGTAATAGTCCTACCGTTTCATATTCTGTGTCAAATTGTTTGTTTCAATGAATGGACTAATCCAATTGCCTTTGCTTCTAACTATTTAGGTAGTTCATGTATTTTGCATCACATACATCTTCTCAAGTCTCATTGGAAATGCTTAATTTGATTTTTTTTTTTTAATGTAGTGCTGGACTCTTGATGGATGTGACCTGATTGTAACCCATCCAAGGAATCTGTTCATTGACTAGGTGGTGTTTCTCTCTATTTGCTTTCTGTGTAGCATGTCGAACAACCTGGTATCACAGCCTCTATCAATACCAAGTACACAAATGGTTCCATTGGAAGCCATTCCAAATAGAGTGGAATCATCCATGCAAGATGTCCAAATGGGTTTCCCTGGGATTGGTCCTGATGAATCTGCCTCACAGCCTTCACTGTTAAGACAACAAAGCAGAAACGTTGGCACTATGTCAATGTACGAGAATAATGCTGGATATTTAGAGGGGAGGGAAAATTTTTTGGTGCCACAAAGAACTTCAATGCCAATAGAAGATATGGGTAACATGTTCAATAATCAGGCAGTGCAGCAGCTTCCGATGATGAACAAGAGGAAGGCTTCGATGGGTCCCATGCCCAGCAGCCCTTCGCCTCGATCAGCTATGGTGCCTAATAAGCGAGCAGCCCAAGTGGAGCATAGGCCGTGGTTGCAACCATCAGCACCAACTAGAAAAAGTATGCCTGGCCAGTCCATATCGACACCAGGAGTAAAACACTCGCCGGCTCCAAACAGGAAGCTGGGACCAGCGGAATCCATTTCCCCAAGATCGGCGCCACAGCGTCTATCAGTTCCAAAGAATCAGATGTCTAATGTGCAGCCATCTCCAAAGGTTCAATCTGATTCATCTGGGTCAGTGAGATCCAAGATGAGGGAATCGCTAGCTGCAGCATTAGCTTTGGTCAATTATGAGGAAGGTAGATCTCCAATTGGAAAAGATTCCAAAAACAGGGATTTAAGTGCACAAAGTTCGAGAGTGGACGCCCAGCCTGCACCCAATCCCGGTGATGCTGTTGATAATGTACATGAAGTTCAGGAGGGGAAAGTCACTTCTTGTGATGGATTTGGTATCCATCATGTCCGTAATAGCTCTATTGTGTCGCAGGAGGCTTTTGCTACCGAACGCAGCGGTGATTCCAACACATCCTCAATATCTAATGTCCAGGACTTGCAACGTGGTAGTGTTCTGGTTCCAGAGGATCTTCCTTTCAGTGACAACTTCTTTGTGAAAGATGAGCTTTTGCAAGGGAATGGACTATCTTGGGTAATGGATTCAGACCAAAATCCGGCGGAAAGAAGGGGTAATCAAGACAGTGAAATGAAAGAGAAAGTGCATGATGAATTGAATGGACGAAGTGCAATGGCATTCCAATCCCCGGAAGTTTTGGCATCCAGGATTGAAGCTGAGCTCTTTAAATTATTTGGGGGTGTTAATAAGAAATATAAAGAGAAGGGTAGGTCTTTGTTGTTCAATTTGAAGGATCGCAGTAACCCTGAACTGAGAGAAAGAGTTGTTTCTGGAGGAATTCCTCCAGAAAGACTTTGCTCTATGACTGCTGAAGAACTTGCTTCAAAGGAGCTTTCCGAGTGGCGAATGGCAAAGGCTGAAGAATTTGCTCAAATGGTAGTTTTACCGGATGCTGAGGTTGATATCAAGCGTCTGGTGAGGAAAACGCATAAGGGGGAGTTTCAAGTGGAAGTGGAGCAGGATGATGTCTCAGCGGAGGTTTCAAGTGCGGTAACTTCTGGTCATCTTGATCCGAAAAAAGCTGATGATCAGGAATCCCCTGCGAATGAACCTGGAGAAAAGGATGAGAACATGAAGGCTGGAGGTAGAAAGAGTGATTTAGCAGTCCAGGGTGCTGCATACACTCTTACAATTCCCACTGAAGACCATGCATCGGATGTAGATATTATGGAAGAAAATGTGACGGAGGATCTCCCTCCAATTGTGTCCCTAGATGAATTTATGGAATGCCTGGAATCAGAGCCTCCGTTTAAAGATTTACAGGCAGATGCTGGAAAGTCTGAGCCTGCTTCTGAAAAGGTTTTGAAGATTAGATCCTCTGAGGGAAGTCTGAATGACTCAGCTGATATGACTGAAAAGAAGTCCGTTGAAATATCCCAGCCTGCCTCTGAAAAGGATTTGAAGGCTAAATCTCCTGAGAGAAGTCCGAATAACACCACTAATGTGACTGAAGAGGAGTCTAGCAAAGTTGATGAAACATTGTCCCTGGCTAACATTGACATTAGATCTAGTGACCACCATGGAAAATATGATAGCAAACATCATACAGTAGCATCGAAGGGTGAGCTGATTTGGGAAGGCTCCCTTCAACTTATAACGTCCATTATCTCAGTAATTGGCATTTTTAAGAGGTAATAAATTTTGTGGTTTTGGTTCTCCTTTTCTTTTCAAGTGTAAGGTCTTGTTGAAGGGAGTTTTACTTGTTGACTTTTTACCTTTCCATTTACTTTGAATTTGACTTTTAGTTCATAGATAACACCTGAAAGCTTTTCTAACATATAAATATTGATTTGTAAAGTCATTTAGATCTTTTTTCATAATATTTAAAAGAAAGGGTATTTTTTTTTTTTTAATTTCAAAACGGAAAGTGAAAAGTGCCTAAATTTTTTGGACATGCTGATCGGTATCTTTGTTAGAAGATTTGCCATATCTGGTAAAAAGAGGTCGTCCTGAACCTTGTTTTGGTTGCTAGTGTGATCCTGCACTTGCAATTAGGTTTTCTAACTTCATCTTGGAAATAGGCATTCTGTCTTGTTGTTAATAAGGATGTCCTCAGTTGTGATATGTCCATATCTGTGAGCTCAGAAGACTGCTTTATACAAGATCTATTGATTAGGTTGCTTTATGAGTTAGGCTTTTAACTTAGATTGTGAAGTTATATTGCATTTGTTTGTAAGCTGGCATTTTATGACTTGTTCTTTTAGTCTCCTTTTGCCATGTTATGAGGTGCGTACATATGTAAATTGATCTTTTTAATGAGTGCTCCTAAGGCACGCCTTAACCATATTTAATGAAGAAACATTATCATTTTGAAGGCACTGATTGCATATTTATATGATGCTGTGTTCTGGGTATCATAGTGATGTCTTTTTGTTAGTGATATCTTTTAATACTATGATGTCCTTTTGCATATTGGTTTCTCTACCAGCGGTGAGAAGACGCCGTCGAAGGATTGGAGCAGGTCTCTAGAGATCAAGGGGAGGGTCAGACTTGATGCATTTGAGAAGTTCCTTCAAGATCTACGCATGTCCCGTAGTCGTGCAATCATGGTATCTCGAGATCTTTTCTTTTCCATTGAAAACTTTATGTACTTAGAATTTTTGTCGGACAGCAATTATTTGGAAGGGGAAATACTGCTAATATATCTATTAATTTATTTCTCAATCTTCTTCAATATAGTCCCCATGATATCAGTTCTCTGTGACGCGTGTATGGTTAGAGAACTAAGAGATACTGAGTGAGTTAAACCCATTCGAGCTTCAAGGATTTTCCTTTTTCACTGTGCATGCCTATCTCACCTGATTCACTGGAATTTAGCATTTCAAGGTTTCTGGTGTTGCTCTTGTCAACTTTTGAGAAGCTCTTTAGCTTGATAATATATATTTCCGTAGAGAGTTAAAATGGAATGAAATTTTCATTTCAACTAGGATGTACTGGAAAACTGTGGAGAACCAGGTGGAACTTGTGTTAATCACTTACAATATTATCTAAATTCATAAATCAGACTGCAAATGGCAAAGTAAAAGTTGGAAACTGCGTTCCCAGATTACTTGAGGAAACTTTTCGGCAGTAGGACGGGAATAATTTTGATCAAGTCACGTTCCCAGATACACAACGGTTCACTATCCAAAGAAATTAAGGGGCGTCAATTAAAACTAATGACCCATTCGTTGGTTCAACTTTTGCAGGTGGTGCATTTTGTTTGTAAGGAGGAATCATCTGAGAGTGACCGTGCAAGCCTTGGCGAGGTAACAATACTTCATCAATTTACTCTTGCTGTGCGTCATATTCACGTCCTCTTCTAATGTATTGGGTCTCTCCAGGTTGCAGATTCGTATGTCTTAGATGAGAGAGTGGGTTTTGCTGAGCCTTCCCAAGGAGTGGAACTCTACCTTTGTCCACCCCATGCCAGAATCCGTGAAATGCTCAGCAGGATCCTACCGGAAGACCAGCTTAACGTGCTTAGCGATGTAGAAAACGGCCTTATTGGTGTTGTTGTATGGAGAAGAAGTCATTTAACTTCCGCAATACCATCCCACACCACTAAATTTACCTCAAAAAAGCAGCATTTGTCCTCTAGGAGGCATCAAGAAAAGGATGTAAACTTTAATTCGAACTTGCATCACGGGCTTCTCGCCCATCCTAGTAGCATTCAACAACAACCTATTGTTGATGGGGATGACGATGACGATGTTCCCCCTGGGTTCGGCCCCGGTGCAGCGAGAGCTGCCCGGGACGAAGATGACCTGCCGGAGTTTAATTTTTCTGGTGGGTCGAGGTCGGTGGGATTGAACCCGACCCAGAACATGTCTGCTGGTTCGGGACTGGCTCCCTCTTATGGGCATACCCGAGCAGCACCTGTATCGCACATAAGGGAACTCATACATAAGTATGGACAAACAGGAGTGGGTGCTCCTTCAGAAAACTATGGTGTTCCGGTTCAGCCGTGGAATGATGACGAGGACGACATTCCAGAGTGGAATCCACAGGGCTTATATAACATACAACAGCCATCGCGGGGTAGGGCGGAAGTGCGTGTTGCATCTGCCCAGCAATCACAAAACTCCAGCCCCTATTTATCGCGAGAACCATTAGTTAGGAACGCGCAACAGCGGTCAGCATCGGGCGTACATGGGGGCCAAGTCTACGTTGCGCCCCAAGCTAGGCCACCTGGGTGGCGGCAAGACACTCGTAGGGATAGAGGGTTTGATCTTTCTTTTGGTTGGATGTAAATTTCGATGTAATTACTCTTTTGGATTTCTTTTTAGAGATTTGGGCAGTACTGTAAGATCGGTATTATTAGATTATTGTCACCTTTTGGAGCTTGGCTTTATTCTTTGGGTTGGAAGCTTCGCTTTTTGGATTAATTCTACTTTCGTACTCGTCCTTTATTTCATTCTTTTTGCGTTGTGCCACAAGATGACTAGGCAGAGAAATTGCTGAACGATCGTGCAAGCTGGTGGGACAGATACAGCACTGCATCGGTTTCGACGTCAACTTGCTTTTCCTGAACCTGCGATGAATTCATTTCATTTTCTCCACAAGATCAAAAAGATTCATTCTCAATTATTTTCATTTAAAAAGAAACCGGAAAACGGGTGTAGATTTTTCTCCCGGTTTCTTTTTTCCAGTCTTTTCAAGAATTGAGTTTGCAGGTTCATCATGAAGATCTGTTCACGCTTTCTTCTGGTCATGTTGAATAATGCAGTTTTTGAGAGAGTGGTGGTTCTTTAGGACGTGCGTGTATGCGTCCGCCCTGAGCTGATTTTTAGACTATGAAACGTCGAAAAAAAAGGCACACCATCACTGTTCAACTCTGATCAAATTACAAGGAATTGACATCTCTACCCTCACAAGGGGAGCTGGGGGGAGATTGAAAAGAAAAACTAGGGAATGGATCACATTGGATGTTCCCATGTTGAAACATCTCTGATCAGTGTTCCGTGCCAGTCGAGATCCCGATGGCCGGAGCGAGTTCGTGCTTCCCTCTTTGTAGCTGTGCGTATGTGTATAATTTGTACGTACTAACGTTCGTCTCAACCCCCTAGAGCGCGCTTGAGTCCCGCCCGCTGCTCCTCCGTCAATTGGTTCGGGAACTTCACCTCGAACTTGATCCTCAGATCTCCCCTGTTCCCTGGCTCCTTCACTATGGGCATCCCTTCCCTCGCGACCGCCAGCTCGTACCCGGGGCTCACGATGTCCGTCACCGGGATCGACAGGTCCCGGCCGTCCAGCGTGGTGAGGTTCACCGTCGTGCCGCCGATCGCCTCCGCCAGCGTCACCCTGTGGTTCATGATGAGGTCGTTGCCGTCTCTTTGGAAAACATCGTGAGCCTTCTCGTCTATCACGAACACGAGGTCGGCGGGGAGTTGGTTCGGCTGCTCGTTCCCTTTGTCGGGGAAAGTGATCTTCGTTCCTTTCTTCCATCCGGGCTTCACCTCGATCGTCAGTATCTCCGTCTCCGTGGTTTGTCGGCTGCGGCATCAGATAGTATGATTAGCGAAAGAAGTGAAAAATGTGGCATGAGCTGATCTTGTCATTGGCATAGCTCATGGCATTCTGAATCTGATGGACATTTGACAGATTTCCACAGCAACATATACGATCATGTTCTTAAGAGAGTAGCATAAGTTGTGAGTTTGCATGACCAAAATGGAAGCTTACACAAGGATGAGTAGGTGTGCATACCCGTTGGCATCCATCACTGTTCTTGATATCTTCATTTTCCTGGTCGATCCCGAGTACAGTTCCGCGAGACAGCAAGGCAGTTTGCTCTCGATCGGCGGCGGCTTACGGGGCACGGGGCTGCCCCCCTCGCTATACGATCGGAAGATGTTCTCGCCTCCGGTGAATCCCCCGAACATTCCTCCGCCCCCATCGGATTGGAATCTCATCGACCTCCCAGGTCCCGGCGACGAGAATTCGAAAGGGCTACTCCCGAAGAACTCCGCGAATATGTCTTCCGCGCTTCTGGGGTTGAAACCGCTCGAGTTGCCGCTGCTGCCGGGAGGGGGCATGTCCTTCAAGCCTTCCTCGCCGTCTTGATCGTAGATCATCCTTTTCTGAGGATCATTCAAAACCTGCATCAAAAGGGTGAAAGCACATTCAATGTCGCCATAAACCAGCAGTAGCAGATGCTTCATATCGACAGATTTTTACGCAACACGACATATGCAACGACACGGACGCATTCGAAGGACAAATACAGCAGGATAGATTTGGAATTGTCCTATCCAAAACAACCAGCAGTTAATTCTTCTCTCGTCGTCTACATTTTCCACGAGCTTTTTCTTTCATGGGATAACATGGAAATTCACATATTCGACTTGACTATTTCTATGGCGGCATGCAAACCGTCCCGCTCACATGCGTCGGGTAAGACTCCTCAGCAAGCCGCGGGCATGGCTGATAAGGTTAGCACGAGACTCCTGTAATTCGAACACGGAACCTGCTGCGCCCTTGACCGCTCAGCCAACCAGAAGAGCTACATTTCCCAGATATCAAGAGGCGACATGAAATTACAGAAAGGAAAACAGAATGAATTGAAAATGGAGAATTGCCTCATAGGCTTCGGAGATCTGCTTGAATTTGGCCTCGGCTTCCTTCTTGTCGGTGGGGTTCTTGTCGGGATGCCACTTCATGGCCAATTTCCTGTACGCCTTCTTCAGATCATCGTCGGTCGCGTTCTTGTCCACCTTCAGTATCTCGTAATAATCCACCCCCATCTTTGGTTCCGCTCTCTAATCTTTCCTGCGATTCTGAGCCAAACCCAGAAAGAGAAGATCGCGAAGTTCTCAAACGGCGACAAACTTCAGATCCTACAAAGAGTCAGCTGGTGTAGAACATCGATCGGAGACCCGTCCAAGAATACGTGAATTGTATCTCTCTCTGCACGGCTTGTTTCGCTCTGCTCCTGTACCTTAGAATGGTCGAAATGAGAAACAGAGCCACCTTTGGCGTTGGGCCAAACTCTCTCTCTCTCTCTCTAACTTGCATCCTCCGACCATCAAACACTCTTAACAATCAGAAATTTAAGGAAACTCCAAAAGCAGCCACGTGGAGGCGCCTTTCTCTCTCTCTCCATAGAGCATGAACAGTTAACTTTTTAGAACTTTGTCAAGAGGATAAACAGAGGTTATCCATGCAATCAAACTCATGCAGTCACGTAAACACAATAAAGCTAAACATTTTTTTACCTTAACTGTTATCATTTTTTCGAATAGATTCACCGTGAGTTTTATTTTTTATGTCGATCACGACTGATCACATGACATACATAGCGATTCACATATTCTTGGCAGTTCATTTTACAAGTACTGCATCAACGATTACCCTTTAGATGGGTAAGTCAAGCTTGGTTTGATGTGGTCAACAATGGTTTGATTCAAATAGATCTATTAAACCTGTTTTGACCAACTTTCAAATCTAATTACTCTTACCGGCATGATCTACATTACTAAAACACTTATATATATTTAACCAAATGTAGGAAAACTCTCAAACTGTGGTGAGAGTACGGAGTGAGCGAGCATGAGATCAAGTGAGGGCGAAAGAGAATGGAGAGAGGTCATTAACATGATTTGGATCTAAATAAGTTATAAGCCCATTGATGAACCATTTAACATTTATTTTATGTTTAAACCCGTTTACTAAATAGAACTAACCCATATAACAATTCATTCCATTATATAGGGGTTAAAAAATGATATACTAACCCATTTTAACAGGTCTATTGACGACGGATGTTCTTTATTTTTCTTGTCCTCTGGTTAATTTCTTAGGAAAAAACTAGGGAGTGGCATTGGCATATTAAAAAAAGAAAAAAAATTCTCATGAGTGTCTCGCCGGCTGAAAAGTTTATGGAGAACGGCCTCTAAAATTCTTAATTTAGGTCGTTTGCATGTTTATGATTATAATGGCAGAAAATTCTTGACCCAAAAGAAAATAATTGCAGAAGCCAAACACAACTTGTTAGAGCCAAGGGTTCAAAAATATATGTGAGAATAATGTGGGTGTTAGCCAATTAGGACAATGACTACATATATTTCATATTTTTCTTGATAATGACCGGATTCGAGCAAGAATTTCTAGATTCGGTTCGAGGCCCCGACTGTCCATTGATTAGATTTAACTCTAAGTCAAATCACATCAATGTATCCATGTATCATTTTGTCATTAAGCATTGGATACATTATTCTTTTATTTTGCACGAAATATTCTAATGGACTAAACTAATTTTATATTTTCAAGCACTAGAGATTGGTTATACGAGCCTCTAAATCCATATCAGATTCAAAAGAAAAGGCTACTTGAAATAGAAATGACAAAAGGTAATTTCAAAACTATAAAAAGAACGGTTTAGTTTTTGCGGTTTCAATTTGTTTCGAAAGAAATGAAAGTGGCCCAGACTGCAAAAGATGATTTGGTTTCTTGCTCTACAAATATTTGTCCTTAACTCCTGATAGAACCATGAGAAATTTAAAAACTAACATACATTCAATGTCATCGACTACTTAACATTGTTCGATGAACTAGAACTTGTAGGTATCCTGCAAAATGAAATGCTAACATCATATGTCATGTCGATACGGTTATACATAGTGGTATTATTATTTGTGACTTTTGAACATACACTAAAAACAAGATTTTCTTATTTGAGTGCATGATACCATACCGATACATCATGCAAAATGAAATGCTAACATCATATGTCATGTCGATACGGTTATACATAGCGTAATTGTTACATGAAAAACTCTCTTGCGTCCACATTAGAAAGCCTTTTGCGTCCACATTAGAAAGCCTTTCGTGCTTTGCTAGTTCCATGAGCCACCTACACTGTGTCACCTTTGCACGACCTCCTTAGATTGGGAATTGCCAAAAAGGAAGTAGCAAAAATTCAATGGCCAAAATCAGTTGGCCCGATGCTTTATTTGTTTCACGAAAAATAAATGATTTAATTTTTTAAAATTATTTATATCGTTTATAAAAATAAATAATTAAAATATGAATTCATCATTTGACTGGAGATTGTTTAGACAAAATTTGTTGTCGGGCAAGGACTGGATTTTTCCTTGGAGACGGCAGAAGGTGGAGAGAGAGAGAGAGAGATCGAGAGAGATTTAGAAGCTACTGATGCATGATTTGTAGATTATATAGACCAAATTCATTTCAATCATTGACCATGTGAGCATCACATTAGGACCCATACAATTAATAATTGATATTATATCTGTCAACATGATTTATGGACACGCAACAACTTCTCAGCACGAAGCCATCGTTATCTCCTCCATATAATACATATTACTATATTAGTAGTAAGTCCTAACATGTCGATCGTATCATTTCAATAATCATTTGAGGCCCATTTGTTCTTTACTCTCAGGACAACGATCCACAAGCAGCGCTGCCCTACTTTATGACAACTCTTGGTGTCCACACCCACTTCCTACAGTAGAAAGTCTGTACCATGATACTCATTTTGCTCTCTCTCTCTCTGTGTGTGGCAGTGTTGAACAGGAGTTTCCACTTACATGGTTGAGGATATCTAGTCAGGCCACGGGCGGCAACCAAAAACAACTTTTTCAGCAGACAGCTTCTCTCTCTACTCCTTTTTGGCTTGAGTTTAGTTATATAGTACTAGGAAAACTGAATCTCAGTGGAAACAGCACACAATACTTACTGTTTCAATGGCATCAAGAAAAGGCACAATGGGACAATCACAGACTACATTTGGGACCAGAAATTCAAACATTTCCTCTGAAAATTCGCCAGCACGCTGATCTCATCTCCTCGGCATGCCAGGGACATCATATAGGAAAATCAGCAGCTCTTGCCGGACGACTGACACGTTGCTTTCAGAATCTGATCAACAAACTCATAATCATCTTGCAAAAACCAATCCTTTTCTAAGGCACTAAAAGATTTTGCAGATTTGAGCAACAATGGCTCTTGAAACTCAAAACAAACAAAAGCGGTGATCATGGAGAACATTGCATATGAACATACCATCGACAACTATACAATGCTGCACCTTACCCTGTTTTAAGGTTGGACCCCTTCTAGATCAACAATTATGTAGAAGGGGAGAAGCGCAGCTAATTTTTCCAACTCAACCATGTAGAGTGGTTGGCTGGGTCAGATCAGCTAGATGACGAAGCAGTTGCCTCACCCTTCACACTCTTCAATTTCACATATCCAGACTCTGCAACAGAAGTCGGTACTGCAACATCACCAATGTCAAGAGTTTCTGGTAGATTTTCAGGAAAGTCATCCAGGTTGAACTGCATAAAGAAATGATCCAGCTCTTAAGATTATGAACAACATTTAGAAATCCAAATTTTGATGAAATCCACACAAAGATGCAACATTTGAAGAGATCAAGTAGACGTGCAATATCAATATACTATTTACAACTAGTTGACATCATCTTAACTAGAACAATTGTCAGAAAGGCATATCTTTCACCTGTTATCAGAATGATACGGCACCTTATGGACAAAAGTATTTTCCTTGTTAATCCAGATGGAATTGTAATATAGAGAAGGTTAAATAGAGATTTACACATAAAAGAAATCTCTTGCCACAAAAAAGAAATGTATTCAACTAAAAGATTCTAAGCAAGCAAATTTAAAATTTCCACAGAACAATAAAAATTACCATTATTGGGTGGTAATTAATCATCTTCAGATAGTCCATTCATGCTTGTCAATAATATTTACTCATCTCATTTCAGAGTCAAACAGGTAGCTGACAGGCCAAACACGCCACCCCTACTCCTCACAAAAATTGCATAGCATACTTATACAATCAAATTCAACTTCAGCAAGCAATTGGAATCTGTCATCATAAGTACGCTAAAAAGAGCTGACAAAAGTCACCTCAAGCTGGCTCAACATGTCAATAGTTGCGTCCAGATCTCCCTTATTTGCCAGGTAGACGTCAGCAATGGATTGATCAGATAATCCAGGAAATTGCATCTGAAGATACTCTACGTCCATTTCCAGTTCCTCATCAGGCACCTGTTTGTCTGAAAAATTAATTGGTTGCCTTGACGTCGAACCATGTGCAGAGTGGCTCTTTGAAGAGAAATACTCTACAGCCGGAAAATTTGAAGTCTCATGGAAATTTGGGTGAATAGCTGCTCTCCCTCGGTCCTGACCTTGATCAAATTGCACAAGAGGTTCAGAGAAGGCTGTCACATTGGAGGACTTACAGTCTCCAAATGTTCCTTCAAAAGCACCGCCTTTATGATCTGCTACTCTCTTAGAAAGTGGCACGTAAGATGCCGCGTGTGGATTTAAAGAGGAAGATCCTGACTTCATTATCTTAATTTGCTGTGTGGTAAAGGACAAAGTACTTGAAATTAAACCCCTCACAAAAAATCTGAAGTAGCAGACCACTCACTCAAACAAATGAGATGAAAATGAAATTGACTACGAATCATTATAGAGAGCAGTGGTACAGAAGCAAAATAACAGACGGTCACTCTGTCCTACTTTGCTCAGTTCCTTAGTAGCACAGTGGGAGAAAAAATGGTGCACCAAGAAGTTATACTCTAAGGAGGCCAAGAGAGCACAAAAGTGAAAAGAGAAAATAAACGTAGCCAGAAAATAATAGGAGCAAAACTGTCATATGGATCTTCAATCACTGTCGTCTCATGGTCCCTGCCTTTTTGGGCTTAAAACACGCCCTTTTCAATTAACTGACCTAACTACCCTCCAAACTCTAGATTATGTTATGCATTTATTCACATGAATAACACCAATTTTAGGCAATTTATGATCTATAGGTTGTCAATTTCCTATCACAGTTTACTTTAAAAGTTTTCCTACTGTATCATTTCACACACTAAGCACAGACAGAACATTTATTCCTTTGCTGAAGAGGACAAAAATTTTCTTCAGCTATGAACTCATATCATGATTTGATTTGGTTGTTCCTTCCAATCTTAACAATATAAAGACTAAATAAAGACAAAAACAAAAAGGACTAAAAGGGAAAGACCAGAACTAGATTTTTTGATTTCCTACCATGGAAAAAGTAACTAAGTGATGCCCATTGCCCCATATCTAACGATGAGCACATAAAGGTCCATCAAGTGAACCATAAATTCAAATTTTTTTTTTTACAAGGGAAATATAGTTTGACTGTGAAGAAGTTGTAACTCGAGCTTAAGCCTTAATAAAAATACTATAAATCTACCCACCCCGTGGTGGGCAAGTTGGTTAGGGTGCACATTGCCAAGACGACGGCTAGGGTTTGATTCCCCTTCCTCGTCACGTTGCGCGACTTAAGTGGGGTGCTGTGGGAGGTGGGTCCCTGCACTAGTGCCCCCAGATTTACATTGCCGGCTGTTAGTGGTTACAAATATAAAAAAATAATTATAAATCTTAAAATCTTAATCCAAAGAGCAGTCTTCTTACAACAAGCCCACAATATTACACCAACAAGAATCCCATTGAGATTGAGACCCATTAGAATGAAAGGATTTTTCTTCTCTGAAATATGATTTTGCTCGAATCTTCTCATCTGAATATTTCATCAATAGTGAATGACAACCTGAATTCACGAATAGAAACTACTTATTTTCAACCACTAACGTGATTCAAAAGGACACTGGAAGCATGCTGATCAATTGTTTTGGAAACTTAAGAGAAATGTAAATTTTAAGCAACACCTTGAGAGACTTGGAAATCACGGAAGAGTTAGCAAAATGAATTGATTCAAAATTGAATAAGACGATGTCGTTGAGAGCCAAAAGGTTTTCCTTTTATAAGTCTCACTCTCTTCGTTTTTTTTTTTTTTTTTTTTTTTTTTTGGGAGTTTAGTTGTAATAAGGTGAAGACAAACAAGAAGTGGAGTCGAAGAGCCAGCGAGAGAGACAGAGAAATTAATAAAAGTTGGGAAGAATCTATTGTTTAGAAGATAATTCGATCAATTAACATACAAATGCGTGTTTTAGCTAAAAAATTGTGTAAAAATCAACCTACCCAATAAAAGCCTGTTTAGGACTAAATGTCGGAGAAGAGAATGTCTACATGTCGTTTCATGAAATCCAAGAATTTTGGGGCTGATAATCAAGATATGTTTGATGTCCACTCTCAAGAGAACTATTTTATCAATACATATGTAACTTCGAATCACTAATGGACGAACTAAGAGCTTACCGCAACCTCCAGTAATAGTTCTCCATACTTCTGCAAACCATAGGCCAAAAGTCTTTTATCTGAAAGATTGAAAACCAAATCGAAAGAAGAAAGAGAGAAAAAAAAAAGAAGAAGGAAAAAAGAACATTGAGATCCAGCCATTTCTCACTTTAAACAAAAAATCCACAGATTTTAGAAATTGATACTTGCAGCAGAGAGCACAGGCAGCCCTCGCCCCATACGACACACGGCAGAAATCAAATCACAAGACGATCACATCCCAATCACGCCAACACATTTCGATCCCTCTTTCGACCACTTCACGCTAGATTATCGACTCGAAAGCAATCAATCAAGCGCCCCCATTCTAACCCGCGCATCAAACTCGCAAAATTCTACACGATCAAGAACTGCGATCGGCGATCCAACAGGAAGTCAAAACAAACGAAAGCGGAAGGAGCCAACGCAGTCCACCCTTTTGTGGGGGTAAGAAGCAACGACCAAGAACGAGAAACCCAATTCAAGAAAATCACAAGAAAGCAGGAAATCAGCAACTGGGGGCGATCGCCATCGATTCGGTGGACGCCATTTTCGATCCTCCCCGGCACGAAGCCTGCCCGCGCAGACCCACATGGGTATGCGGAGCCAAAAAGCGAACTTTACCTCGGAAAAGCGATCCTCGACGTCGGCGGGAGATGGGATTGAAAACCCTAAAAGAATTTCTTGGAGAGCTCTGAGAAAGTGAAGGGAAACGTAGCAGAGGAATGATTGAGAGAGAGAGAGAGAGAGAGAGGGATTTGTAAATGAAAGGTCACTTCCGACGGTTTACTTGGAGGAAGAGCTGTTAGGGGCCCGTTTGGGGAGCAGGATACGCTTATCCCAGTACGCGGATAACGGTCTCCGTGAAGCGTACACTGATCCGGAGTAGGGGTAATAGGTGCAGATTCCACCTAGAAGCCGTCGTGGCGAGACCGGTTCCTAATTTCTGAACTTGGGGGTGTACATTGAAATTGATTTTGGAAATGCAGGTTCGGTTGCCAAGGTTTATTCGGGAACCTGTTATTTTTTCTTTATTTTTTAATTTCATTCCGTAATGCCTTGTTTTTGCTTGATTTATAGTAAAGCAGCAACGCAAATTCCTTCTTATGAATAGAGTTTCGTGAACAAAACTATCCATCTCAAATAGAACCATTTATAAGTAATCTATTAGACCTAACAAGAGATTTATATAATGTTTTCATCTAGAGTAAATAAAAGAGGTTGATTCTAAAGTAATCTAGGAACACATGTAGAATAGTAGTGATTAGTTAATTTGAAGTTTCCAAGGACATAGTATATTGGGTTTCCATTACAATCAATATATAGGTAGGTTGTAGGTCGATTCTAATGGGTATATATCTTCCACCTATATGAGAGCAAGTTTAAAAATAATCATAATGATGGAATAACATATCGAATACCATTAGTAAAGATGATGTTCCCAATTTCGAAAGTTTGATATCAGTAGTATAAAATTGATAAAAAGATCCATAGATGCTACTCATTTTGGGGGTTATCTTAGTTTGATCTGGTTCTTTGCTATTAGTTCAATTCCCTAGTTCCTAGTCTGGTTATGCAACTCTTAGATAAGGATCTCTATAAAGCATTGCAGCTCATTTTGGTTTGATAGTCGAACCAAACTGAACATCAGTTTTGAGTAGGGTGAACGGTTTTAGGGTAGGTGCAAATTTCACCTGAAACCTATCGTGTTGAGACCGGTTCCTAATTTCTAAACATGAAACCGATCTTGGAACCAAACCTATAGTTCCAGGGTCTACCCAATAACATGCTAACTTCTTCTTCTTCTTTTAAATTTCATTTTGTTATTCCTTGTTTTTGCTTCAGTTTTTGTCAAGTAACAACAAAAGTTCCCTTCAAATAAATAGAGTTTCCATTAATAAGGGCCTGTAGAGTGACGTTTATATTTCTTCTAATTTTTATTCTTTTGTTCCTTGAAAAATAAACAATAAAAATCCGTTTGGTAACGCCAACTTATTTTTCTATTTCCTGGAATAGAAAAATAGTCGCAGAATACATTTGGAACAAAAATAATAAACAAAAACAACGTAGCTTTTTGTTTCCAAGAACAATTTCTAGAAATAAAGTCAATTTTTTCTTTTGTTCTTCTTCCTTGTTGCGGCCACTATTGGCTGCTTGCCAATTGTCGACCACCTCTGGCCCTTTGCAGCCACTATCGGTTGACTGCCACCACCGTCGCTTGACCGTTGGCGACTGTTGTCGCCGCCGCTACTCAGTCGTCGTTGTTGTAGCCCTCGACTGCCACCAACTGTCGTTGCTGTCGCTTGATCACCGACTGTCGTCATCACACAACCACTGCCCACTGCCCCACCCATCCCCACTAGCTGACGACCTCCGCTGATTGTCGTCGTCACCCCTTGACTGCTGGCAGCCTGTTCCTGCCGTCGACCATCGTCCGTCGCCACTGATTGCTGCCCATAGCCCACCGGCCGCCGTCCCCTCTTGCGGCCGCTCATCCGTCTCAGGCGGTTGGCCCGTGGTAGTTGGCGGCGATGGTTGGCAAGCATGTTGCGGCGGGTGGTGATCGGTGGTTCATGAGTAAGAAGAAAAAACGAATAAATACAAAAAATTATAAATCATATCAAACACATTTCTTTTTTTTTTTATTCCAATAATATAAATGTTGTATAGTTACCAAACGCTTTATTTTATTCATAAGAAGAAGAAGAAAAATTTATATTCTTGGAGTAGAAGCATTACTATGAGATCTCTTAATCAACACAAGATCATGTAATTTTGGGACTGCCTTGTGAATAGCAGGAGGCACTTCATGTTGATCGTACGGTTGGACTGCATTGTCCAAGAAAATGGCTAAGAGAGGCGATAGTAGAGAAGGTGTGCGTCGTGGGATGGGCCCGCAATAGGAGGTCCTGCACCACGGTGCCGCTGCAACGTTTTTTTTTTTAATGTTGAAACTCCATGCTCGAGAGCATGGTCACTAAGAAGTTGATAGTGTGTCGGCCATTCTTCATCGACCAACGGGTGAAGAGCCCGATCGCGATCGTGCGTGAAAGTTTGGGTCAATGTGGAGGGTGTATATGACTGGGGTGAAAAAGATGATTTATGAAAATCCGGCACGACGATCGTCTTTAGACCCCTTTTTGCCCTCACTCGTCGGAACACGATTGCCGGCCGATGGGGATAATCAGTGTGGTTAGAGGAGACAATGATCATGTGGTGGTTGAAAGTGACGATGATTGGTAATATGGCGGTGGTCCTTGGTGGGCAATGCTAGCGTAGTAATATTCGATGTGTCATTTTATTATTCCGTTAAAATATAAAATATAATTTTTTAGTTATTTTTTAAATTTTATAACCAATTCGGATATATCCCACAATCTAAAAGCTGTATTTCTTATCCAACATTTTATCCGGATTTATTTAGATTATTTGATCCGAAGAACATCATCAAACATTAGGTATGATAATTTGTTATTCTATTTGGACTCGAATTTAGGTTTCTAAACACAACCATAGAGTATTGAATGAATATATAGATATAGATATGTTGTTGGCGGGTCCCATTGGGTGCATATCTTACACCTACATTAGAGCAAGTTTAAAACTAAACATAGTAATGGAAGTACATATTGAAGAACATTAGTAATGAAATGATGTTACCAATTTTGAAAGTTTGATATTAGTAGTACAAACTTGGTGAAAAGATCCATAGATACTACTAGTTTTAGGGTTATCTCTATTCGGTCTCATTCTCTACTTCTCAATTCGATTCTCCAATTCCCAATCTTGTTCTACGGTTCTTGATCCAATTCAATTTAGTTCCTATCCATAAACCTGACATCATGATACTTGTTCCAAAAAATTTGGGACTGGGAACCGAACCAGAGTCTGGTGTCAAGAATTGGACCCATCATAAGATCGGTTCGGTCCAATTCTCTATTCTATATAGGATCCATGCTCATCTCTAATTTCGAGAAATATAGGCCCCGTTTGTTTGTATTTCTTTTTTGTGTTTTTAAACACTTTTTCTGTTTTTTTGTTCCTGGGAACAAAAAAGGAACATAAACGCGTTTGGGTGCGTTTCTGTTCCTTTTTTGTTCTTTTGTTCCTAGGAACAAAAAAAAACAAACAAGAAACACAAATTTTGTGTTTTTTGTTTACGGAACACAAATCGAAACACTTTTTTTTTTCTTCTTTCTTTTGGCCGATCGCCGGCCTCGGCCATGGCCGGCGGCCCGCCCGACCACGGCGAGGCTCGCCGCCCACGGCGAGGCCGACGCCGCCCCCCGGCCCGAGGCCCGAGGCTCGCCGTAGGCGGGCGAGGGTCGGCCTCGCCATGGGCGAGCTCGAGCTCGCCCGGCCATGGCGAGGCCGACCTCGCGCCGGCCCGGGCGAGCTCGATCTCGCCCGGATCCGGCGAGGCCGAGCTCGCCCGGCGGCCGGCGAGCATCAACCTCGGCCTCGCCCGCCGCCGGGCGAGCTCGGCCTCGCCGGATCAAGGCGAGGCCAACCTCGCGCCGGCCCGGCGAGCTCGATCTCGCCTGAGATCCGCCTCGAGCTCGCCCGATCCGGCCTCGAGCTCGCCCGGCGGCGGCGAGCCTCGGCCTCGCCGGCGGTGGCCGGCGAGGCCGCGCCTCGCCGCCACTGGCGAGCTCGGCCTCGCCGGGTCGCCGGCCAAGGCCTTGGCCGGTGACCGGCCAAAAGAAGAAAAAAAATGAAAAAGAAAAAAGAAAAAAGGAAAAAAAGAAAAAAATAGAAAAAATAAAAGAAATAAAAAAATTATCCAAATTTACCAAACATGTTTCGTTTATTTTTTATTCCCGAACAAGTTTACCAAACGCGTATTTTTTGTTCAAAAATTGTTCCCAGGAGCAAATACTTTTTCTATTTCTCGTTCCCCTAACAATTTTTAAACAGAAACACAACCAAACGCGCCCATAGAGACCGGCTTGAACCAATTATAGTGACTCCGTTGGATTCCGAACCCGGTGTTTTTGCTTTGTATTGTACTAGAACCAACGTGCACTGCACGTGTTTCATAAATGAATCTCCTTTTTAGGCAGTTTTTTTTTTCAAATTTAAAAATAGTGGGTAGTTTTCTGCCGATTGATGTTCTGGGCACCACATTTAATTATTCAAGGATATTTCGCGGGCACATTTTAAAAAGAATTTAATTTAAGTGACTTTTGATTGCCTCATATCTTTGGACCGTGCACTTAGATTGTGATTTGTGATTTGGCGTGAAGAGCCAGAAAAGCTTAAAAAACGCAGAAGATTACTATATCTGCCTACTCGGTAATAGCCAGAATTGAAGTCTTGATGTGGTGTCTACTTTCACCACCGTGAGACTCTCTAATTCCCTGTCTATTTTTGTCTTCCTGACAGAAAGAGAATATGAAGATAGCGTGGGGTCTCTCACTCCAAGGTGGTTCTCCTGCCTGTTTCCTCCATGAGCTTTTTAAACACTTGCTTAGGTCCTAAGAGGGAATGGGAGGACAGTGCGGGGTCTCTCACTCTAGGGCGATTCTCCTGCCTGTTTCCTCCGTGAGCCATACTGCCTCGTATCTTTGGACCATGCACTTAGATTGTAATTTGGCAAGAAGAGCCAGAAAAGCTTCCAAAAATATAGAGATGTCGATGTGCATTTTTGTATATTACTTTTTTCTATAGTTGATAATGGGAGTTTTTTTTTTTTAAATAAAAAAAGATGTTTCAAACTAAAATGAGGTTCGCCCCAGTGGCCACCCTTCCAATTTGGAAGGGGGAGGTGGGGGGTTCAAATCCCCACATTCTCAGGAGGGTTTAGGGTGGGGACGATTTCATTTCAGGAGTGGGTTTCGACTCTCACGTCCTGCAATGAGGCATGACAAAAGTCTGAGAGTGTGTGTTAGAGTAGGATTAGAGTAGGACCGATAAAAAAAAAACTAAAATGAGCAATACATAACAAAGTGGTGCCACTCGTTATTGGATGGAAGGATCATCATGTGGCAAGGATCCGACGAACTGTGGCGGAAGTCCTACAATTCTTGCCTGAATAGGCTAGGGTTGCGACCCCGTTCCAAATATAGACAACTCCACATGGTTCATGTTAGACCATCATAGTCCACGCATTTGATTGTTCAATGTCTCAATGATTATCATTATAGTTACAATATTATTTCTTTATCCTTTTTCTATTGTTGGCATGTTCATTTACTGTACTTTAATAGGTAACTTAGATTGTCGTTGTCATGTTGGATTACTTGTCATCCTTTATATAAGGTCAACAAGAATTTCATGTTTTTGATATAGGAATTTAATAAAAACGTACATGATTTTCTTCGCAACTTGAGATAACCCTCGATTTCAAAATGTTTAAAAAATTACAAGTATAGGTTTCATAACAACAAAGGATAACTTTACTTACTTACTGCTTATTTTTCACAATATTTGAATTGTACATACTCGAATAGTTGTATCTCCAATTTTTGATAGATTGAGATGAGATTTTCTATCATAAAAGTAAGATAAATAAAGGGACACAATTTACTTCAAAACTTGTAAATTAAAAAAAAATGACAAAATGGGTTCCTCAACAGCTAAGGATAACCTTACATACTTACCACACTTTTTTCACAATATTTAGATTTTACATACTCAAATAGTCACTATTTCCAATTTTCTGATAGATTACGATGAGATTTCTTATCATAAAAGAAAGGGGAATAAATGGACATGATTTATTTCGAAACTAGTGATGAGACTCAAGTTTTAAGCAAAATATAGAAAAATGACAAAATAGGTTTCTTAACAACTAAGGAAGTAAGGATAACTTTACATACTTACCACAGTTTTTTCACAATATTTGGATTTTACATACTCAATTTGTTGTATTTCCAAGTTTTGATAAATTCAGATGAGATTTCTTATCATGGTAAGAAGAGGAATAAGTGAACACAATTTACTTCAAAACCTGCAATGACTCTTGAGTTTTAGGCAAATTTAAAAAGATGAAAAAAATACGTGCCTTAACAACTAAGGATAACTTTATGTACTTACCACAAATTTTTTTCACAATATTTGGATTTTACATACTCAAATAGTCGAATTTTCAATTTTTAACAGATTGAGATGAGAATTCTTATCACAAATGGAATAAGAATAAATGGACACGATTTACTTCGAAACCCATGATGACCCCCTTAAGGTTTAAGCAAATTCAAACAGAATGACAAAATAGGTTTCTTAACAACTAAAGATAACTTTATGTAGTTACCACCTATTTTTCATGATAGTTGGATTTTACATACTCAAATTGTCATATTTCCAAGTTTCGATAGATTCATATGAGATTTCTTATTAGAAGAGGAATGGACACCATTTACTTCAAGACCCACGATGACCCTCGAGTTTTAGGCAAATTAAAAAAGATGACAAAATAGATTCCTTAACAAATAAAGATAACTTTACATATTTACCACAATTTCTTTACAATATTTGGATTTTACATACTCAAATAGTCAGAACTTCCAATTTTTTATGATGAGATTTCTTAACACAAACAGAATAGGAATTACCCTCTTAAGTTTTAAGCAAATTCGGAAAAATGAAAAAATAGGTTCCTTAACAACTAAAGGTAACTTTATGTACTTACTGCATATTTTTTTACGATATTTAGATTTTACATACTCAAATAGTTGTATTTCCAATTTTTGATAGATCGAGATGAGATTTCATATCACAAATAGAATAGGAATAACCCTTTTAAGTTTTAAGCAAATTCAGAATAATGACAAAATAGGTTCCTTAACAACAGAAGATAACATTATGTACTTACTGTGTATTTTTCACGATATTTGGATTCTTCATACTCAAATAGTTGTATTTCCAATTTTTGATAGATTGAGATAAGATTTCTAATCACAAATAGAATAGGAGTAACCCTCTTAAGTTTTAAGCAAATTCAGAAAAAATGACAAAATAGGTTCCTCAACTAATGATAATTTTATGTACTTACCACATATTTTCATGATATCTGGATCTTACATACTCAAATAATTGTATTTCCAATTTTTGATAGATTAAGATGAGATTTCTTCTCACAAATAGAATATGAATAACCCTCTTAAGTCTTAAGCAAATTCAGAAAATTGACAAAATATGTTCCTCAACAATTAAAGATAACTTTATGTACTTACTGCATATTTTTCATAACATTTGGATTTTGCATACTTAGATAGTCGTATTTCCAATTTTTTTTTTGGATTGAGATGAGATTTCTTATCATAAAAGGAAGAGGGCTAAATGGTGAAGGAGTAGGTAGGGGATGATAAATTGGCTCTAATTGGGATGGTTTAACCTATTTTGTCCAAAACCATTTAATTCCTTACCAAAGCGATTGGGTCACTATGCCTCATTTGGACTGGCCTTACCAGCTTTACTGTTACCAAATTGGACTGCTTGTGGTAAAAAGCTGTAAGTGCAAAGCACTAATTCAAATTTGAATTTTCTTCTAGATTAAAGGCAATTTCGTTACTAACATGCCCAAATAATTTTTCCATTTTTTCAGAATAGAATAAAATTACCACGAATGCGTAGATGCCTAATTAAGTTAAACCCAAAAAGGAGGTAGCTATGGTTGTCCAAAGTGTAAAACCCTAGGTCCAAAACATACAAATTTAAACTTTATGTACTAACCATGTAATTTTCATGATATTTGGATTTTACATACTCAAATAGCTGTATTTCCATTTTTTCATAGATTAAGATGAGATTTCTAAATAGAATAATAATAACCCTCTTATGTTTTAAGCAAATTCATAAAAATGAAAAATAGGTTCCTTAACAACTAAAGATAACTTTATGTGCTTACTGCATTTTTTATATGATATTTGGATTTTACATACTCAAATAGTCGTATTTCCAATTTTTGATAGATTGAGATTAGATTTCTAATCACAAATAGAATAGCAATAACCCTCTGAAAGTTTTAAGCAAATTCAAAAATATGACAAAGTAGGTTCCTTAACAACTAAAGACAAATTTATGCACTTACCTCGTATTTTTCACAATATTTGGATTTTACATACTCAAATAGTTGTATTTCCAAATTTTTTATAGATTGAGATGAGATTTCTTATCATAAAAGGAAGAGGGCCAAATGGTGAAGGAGTAGGTAGAGGGTGATAAATTGGCTCTAATTGGGATGGTTTAACCAATTTTGTCCAAAATCGTTTAATTCCTTACCAATGCGATTGGGTCACTATGCCTCATTTGGACTGGTCTTACCATCTTTACCGTTACCAAATTGGATTGCTCGTGGTAAAAAGCTGTAAGTGCAAAGGACTAATTCAAATTTGATTTTTCTTCTAGCTTAAAGGCAATCGTTACTTACATGCCCAAATAACTTTTCCATTTTTTGAGAATAGGATAATATTGCCACGAATGCATAAATGCCTAATCAAGTTAAACCCAAAAAGGAGGCAGATATGATTGCCGAAAGTGTAAAACCCTAGGTCCAAAACATACTAATTTTATTTTTTTTTATTTTTTTTTTTCACTAAGACGAAAGGAATTTCATTATGCATATCGAAACAAAATAATTTATTCATAGTAAGAACCTAACGATATGACCATTTTGATACATGCATTCCGAAGGAGATTACATTTCCTTAAACGCGTAGTTACCGCATTGCGACAAGCCGAAAATGTAATATAAATAGATGAGTCGTGCGACAAGATCGGTGGATTCGAGGGGCGGGCGGTGCCTCGCCACCTCCCCCTCTCGTATCCCCGTCTGGTCGTCAAGTGATCGCTCGAAATCTCTCTTTGTGAAAAAAGCTTTCCATGTCATATCTTTGTCAGGGGAGATTCCAGGCACACATTATGCGCGTCCCGAACCTTCACGCCTAAATTACACATACGCCATTGGCGACTGACGAGGCCAGATTAGAGCTAGGACTGAACTATTATGGTAAGATGCATCAGCTGATCATATCCTATCATTTCCCCCTTCCTCCTCACCCCCTATAAATTGCCCCTCAATCATTCCCAAAGGTCCATCTGCTCCGACCGAGAACAAAAGCTCTTGAATTTTTCCCAATCAATTCCCAAATCTTCCTCGTTTTCTCCAAAAAAAAAAAAACTCCAAAATCCAAAATTTCAAAAAAATACAAAGGAGCCCAAGGAGAGAAAAGGAGGAGGGAGCCCCCACCGGAAAAACCTCGTCCTCAGGCTCGCCATCAAGGGGCTCACAGCGCGCCACGTAGGTACATCCGAGCCCTCCACATAGCAGAAAATTTTCTTTATTTTTCCCCCATTTCACCTTTTCTTTTTCAATTTTTCTTTTTTTCTCGTTCGTTTGGGGGTTATTTTCTGATTTCTGATCTAAACCCTCGGCTCTGTCGTTTAACCGAAAGAAACCCTAAATTGGCCCGTCTCTCTCGCGGTGAAATTTTTTTGGTTGCAGAGAAATTGCGGGGAGAATTCCTCTCCGAATCCGCCAGATTCCTTGGGGTTTCGCCTCGGAGGCGCCGGATTCAGCCCCTGCTCGCGCTCCTCGCTCGTGATCTCCCGCCGCGCGCCGCCGGGGGGGAACGCCGCCGCCGCGTCGAGCTCCGTCGCCTGAGGTGAGCGCCATTTCCCGTCCTTCGATCCGCGGCCGCCGGTTTTGGCGTCGCGGGTCTCGATTGTTTCGGAATTGCGGGCTGATGTCGGGGGGGCTAATCCGCCCCTGTTTCGGGATTCATTTGTGTGCGGTTTGTGTGATTTCTGGGCATTTCTCGGTTTTTGCAGATCTGGAATATGAGGGCGGGGTCGTGTGATGGAATGTGATACGCGCGTGGGGTTGGTGGGATTGAATTTTGGTTGATGGAGCAGAAGGTGGAGGGCTCAAATGGGGCTCAGGCTCCTAAGAAAGCCAGGTGTCTGGCTGTTAAGAGCTTGTATAGAGCCGGGTCGTCGGGGGAGGATCCCGAGAGGCCGAAAAGTAAGAACTTGAAGAGGAAGATCGGCTCCAACGATGGTGGGGATGAGAATAGGCGGAAAAGGAGTAAGAAGGAGGTGTCTCTTAGTAGCTTGAAGAAGAGAAAGGAGAAGAGACTAAGTGACGTAACTAATGCCGGGGCTCATTTTGGGTCAAATGATTCGTCGGAGTTAAAGCCCGAGGTGGATGAGAGGCCGAGCTCCAATGGCAATTTGAATGGCATTGGACTTAGTCTGGATGACAACGTCGTCAAAATTCCAAAGCGGAAACGCGGAACTTTGGGACGGAAAAGAGTAGAGCATACTCAAGAGTCAAATCCAGCTGAGCCCTCTGTCAGCAGATTGGATTTTGCCGGTCCATCTGGGAAGCATAGAGATGGTGATCCTGAAGGAGGAAGCGGTGGTGGAAATGTTAAAGAGGAGGACGCTTTGGATGATTTGAAGGAGAATGGGCATAGTGTTGGCGGACCTTCACAGGAGCAGGATTACATTGTGGGGAGTTCAGCAACGGACAATGGCAAACCGAAAAAGTCGGTCAAGAAGCGCCGAAAGCAGGGAGAGGTGAAGCCGGAAGGTGTTCAAAGTGCTGTGGTGGAGGCAGGTTCTGCAGTCGATGTCTCTGCCAAGAGATGTGATGATCAGCAGGTTGATTTTTCTTAGATACTTTCTTGCTTCTTGGTTGTAAATGGGGGGCACCCCCTTGGTGCTTTTTAATATGCTTACTTATCGAAAACTGTGACGATCAGCAGGAAGATGATGAGGAGAATCTGGAGGAAAATGCTGCGAGGATGCTCTCCTCACGGTTTGATCCAAGCTGTACTGGGTTTTCTTCAAAGAGTAGAGCATCGCCATCACCAACAACATCATCAAACAGCTTGTATTTTCTGTTATCTCCTAACGGAAAATATTCAGATCAAGCATGTACATCTCGTGCTTCACCAAACTCCCCATCTGGTAAAGCAGCTAATAGAGCCTTGCGGCCAAGAAATCAGCACGGAGAAAAGCTGCGTTCCCGGAAAAGGAGGCATTTCTATGAAATTCCTTCTGAGCAGGTGGATGCAGATTGGGTTTTAAACAAAAGAATAAAGGTCTTCTGGCCTCTAGACCAGTGCTGGTACCATGGCCTCGCAAATGACTATGATGGAGAAACAAAACTCCATCACATCAAGTATGATGACCGTGATGAAGAATGGATCGACCTTCAAAAGGAACGTATCAAACTCTTGCTACTTCCTGGTGAAGCTCGGACTAAGTTTGCAGTGGGCAGCAGGAAGAGAAGAGCGGAGCCTACCAATGAGGAGGAAGAGAGACCTTTGACTTCAGCCAATGATGGCTGTGTCAGCAGTTACATGGACACAGAACCAATCATTTCGTGGCTGGCACGATCAAGTCGTGGGGTCAAATCTTCTTCTTCCCATGCTGTAAAGAAACGAATTGTCGGTCCATCTCTGAAATCGAAGCCTTCATCATCTGCTGCTGATGCTGTGGATACATGTGGGGCCACCACTGCTGGTTCTTTCCCAGAAGGAGGCCAAACGGCGTTTCATGGAGATCGTGCCTCAATGGGTGGACTTTTTAATGCTGGAAAGGTTGAGAAAGTTGCAAAGAGCTCTGGATCTCTGAAAGGTGGCAATGCTCCTATTGTTTACTACAGGAAGCGGTTTCGCCGGGCAGCTGGGGCCTTGTACCAGAGAGTAGAGGATGATGCCTTCTCATTGGGAAAATCAGATTCTCATGGCTCTTTGTTGACAATTGAAGAGACGGGCTCCTTCAAATTAGTATATCTGGTGAGAAGGGAAGCAAACGATATCATGGTCAGTTCTCTTCTCCGCCCTTTTAGAGTAGAGGATTCCCAGTTGGTCTATGATCTCGTTCTGCTTTACTATGGAAGACTGGTGAACGTGTGGCCTGTGGTGAAGTTGGAGATGCTTTTTGTGGACAGCATTGTTGGTTTGAGGGTCCTCTTGTTTGAAGGATGCTTGGGGCAAGCTGTAGCATTTGCAATTTCAGTTTTGAATCTGCTGAGTGAGTCTAATGGGGAGGTGAAATTTGTAAGCTTGCAATCTCCGATAACCTCTGTTAGATTCAAATTCTCTAGTGTTCAAGGTTGTGAAAACCAACTTGTGTTTGGATTTTACAACTTTTTGAGATTAAAACGTTCTAAGAGGTTGTGTTTGGAATCGGAACTGAGGGAGAATTGTTTGCTAGTTGAGAAACTTTCTCCTTCTGAATGCACTGACAATGCTCTTCAAAATGGAGACATCCCATCACTGGCGCCAGCTGCTTTGGACTCTTCACTAGAGGTATTATTCTCTTTACCATTTTCTTCTAATAATATTCAATTTCTTTGTTCAGGAGTTAGGGTTGTGGAGCAATATGTGCATGATTTTCTGTTGTTTTTGGTATCATTTACAATTCTTCCATGAACCAATTTCTTAAACTCCCCTTCACCCTTCCCTCTTCCCTGACAGCATGCGCGTGCACACACGCACACACTCTTACTTTGTGCTTAGCATTGTGGTTGTTACTTATGTAAAACCAGTATTAATTGTCCTAAGGTTAACTGATCAGGGTCTACAGAAGCTGACTGGTGAAGCAATGCGGCCCTTGGATGTTTCTAGAGATAATGAAGACATTAATGGGGGAAATTCTTCAGGTTCTGATGCAGAGTACATGAAGCTTCTTCCGTTTGCTCTCTCCTTTTCCGCTGCTCCTACTTTCTTTCTGAGATTGCACCTGAAGCTTCTTATGCATCATAGCGTCTCCAAAATTAGTTTTGTTGAGCTTAATCAGGAGAAGAGCACTGAAACTGCAAGCATTTTGGCTCCATCTAACATTGCCATAGATGCCTGCTCAAAGGATGATGTGGGATTCCATAATAGCCAAGAAGCTCCATCAAGAGAGAGTCCTTGTGATAAGTACTCGCATTGTGCTAAAGATGATCAAGCTGTTCAGCTAGTTGTTTGCAAGGGTGCAGATTCGAGGACCCCTGAGGATAACCAAAGTGGTGATCTTCTTGCTGGCAGGATTCACAGTGGTACTGCTGTAGTTGGTGATGAGGCTGGGCAGGTGCAGGAAGGGCAAGGAAATGACGCAGCATCAGAAAAAACGTCAAGTCCTCCGCTTGACGGGGAGAGGATCACAAATGGCGCTTGTACTTCTTCGAATGTTATTAAGATAGATATTCCCCATTATAATGCAGGTGAAAAGCCTGTTGATGATGGATCGCTGCGTGGTTTGCCACCTACTGGTATGGCTTGTGATGTGAATGGCAGCCTTGTCCCTAGTCCAAATCCCACTGCACCAAGAAGCGTATGGCATCACAGTAGAAGTAATTCATTTTATGGACACTTCTCGCGTGGTTGGTCAGATGCAAAAGCTGATGGTTCCCTGAATAGTTTTGGCAATGGACCGAAGAAGCCACGGACACATGTTACTTACTCATATCCTTCTGGAGCTTCAGGTTCAAGCTCAAAGCCACAGCAGAGAACAATTCCTAACAAAAGAATCAGGAGACCCAATGAAAAGAGGGCCTCAGATGTTGCCCGAGTTCCTCAAAGAAACTGGGAGTTGTTATCGTGTCATGCGAACTTGTTAATTACAGTAGGGGACAAGGGATGGAGAGAGAGTGGGGCAGAGGTGGTACTTGAACTTGTTGAGAATGAGTGGAACCTTGCAGTAAAAGTTTCAGGAACCACAAAATATTCTCATAAAGCACATCAGTTTCTGCAGCCTGGGTCCACTAACAGGTATACACATGCTATGATGTGGCGAGGAGGGAAAGAGTGGACACTTGAATTTTCAGACAGAAGCCAATGGGCTCTTTTCAAGGAGATGCATGAAGAGTGTTACAACCGAAACTTCCGTGCTGCATCTGTCAAGAACATTCCGATTCCTGGTGTCCGCGTGGTAGAAGATTATGATGATAATGGAATGGAGCTGTCATTTCGCAGTTCTGCTATCTACTTCCAGCAGGTAGAAACAGATGTGGAAATGGCCTTGAATCCATCTCGTGTCCTATATGACATGGATAGTGACGATGAGCAGTGGATTTCATCTTGTCAGAGTTCTTCAGATGTTAATGATAGTGGCTCCGGGCACGTATCTGTGGAGATATTTGAGAGGACAATGGACCTGTTCGAGAAGAAAGCTTATGCTCTTCAGTGTGACCATTTCACATCTGAAGAAATGGAAGATTTGAAGTTTGGTGCAGGACCTGTGGTACGAGGTATTTATGAACATTGGCGGCAGAAGAGGCAAAAGAAGGGAATGCCATTGATTCGACATCTTCAGGTGCCTTTTAAAATCCTTTTTCTTGTCGTTTATTGATTTTGTCCAGATACACATTTATGTGAGGTGCTGCATTTAATTTGGCTTTCTGCAATTACTGTTAATCCGCCATTGGGAACAATTTCTTTCACTCAGTTTTCCAGATGCAGTTTCCATGTTGAGATGCTCGTTTTGTTTTTATTTGGGGTGTACTTTGTTTGAGTGAATTGCAAAGGATTGTCAGGGGACCTGTTGGTATGTGATTGCTTTGTTCCTCTCTTCCATGCCCGTTTCGTTTTTATCTTTTCCTGGAGTTGTGCTTTGGAATTTCGTCTGATATGGGGCTGATACGGTATTGTCAACTTCTTAAGCCTTCATGCATGATGGTAATGCTTGGTTTTTCAATTAATAGGGCATTGAGCATGAATAAAGAAACAAATAGCCTTTGAAATTAGCTCTTAATTAGTTCAGTTATTGATTAGTTGGTTAGACGTATTATTAAAAATCAGATGCTAATTTGTACGTCTCTTTTTTGTGAATTAGATCTTCCTGCCATCATTAATCCTGTCTGTTACCTTTGTGTGCACATAGGTGCACTTTTTTGAACTTGTGATTTAAATGTCATGGTATCTTTTATTCAATTCATGCTCATGCTTTGCAGCCACCATTATGGGAAATGTACCAGCAGCAGTTGAGAGAGTGGGAGCTAGCTTTGAATAAAGGGAACTCTGCTGCTTCTGATGGATGTCAGAAGGCCTCAGCTGCTGAAAGACCTCCCATGTTTGCTTTCTGTATGAAACCTAGGGGCTTAGAAGTCCCTAATAAAGGCTCAAAGCAAAGATCGCAGAAACGATACTCAGTCACGGGGCAAAGCAATGGTTTTCATGGAGATCAGGACAGTTTCCATACTTATGGTAAGTTATGTGAATTTTACTAAGCGGAACACTTTTAGGTTATTTTTTCTTGGATCCAGAATCTTGACGTCGTTATCTTTTTGTTCCTGTCAGGGAGGAGATTGAACGGACCTAGTTTTGGAGATGATAGGGCCGTCTATTTGGGACCTAACTATGGACATGCAGACAATTCTCAAGTGGCACAGACGTCTCCATTGGGATATTCTCCACGAGATGTCCCTGGCCAGGGATGTTTTCCAATTGGCAATGATGGATTCAATCGAAATTATCCTCCCAGACTACAGAGATATAAGTCAAAGAAGTCTGGTGCTGTTGCATCTCCTCGACATTCACAGGTGGTCACTGCCTACAGCAGGGGAGCCACGGGCAGTAATAAGAATACCCATCACTGGAATTCTCATCAACAGTTTTCGTCCGAAGGCTCTCAGAGACCATCTAGTGAACAGTGGGACCGGGATATGGATGAATATAAATTGTTGGATGCATCTGGTGCAGCACGGTATGCATCTAATTTAGCTAAGCTTAAGAGAGAGAAGGCACAGAGACTTCTTTGCAAAGCAGATGTAGCAGTTCACAGAGCTGTGGTTGCTCTCATGACTGCTGAAGCGATGAAAGCGTCTTCGGAGGATAGGAAGGATGATGGGTAGGTTATCTGAAGATTATCAGTGAACAGATTGGTATAGTTCTCAATTTGACCCCGAAGAATGTGCAGATGGAATGAAAATATTTCTCGAGGCGGGAGCTGGTCCAAGATTTTATCAGATGCTGGTGCGCGTTTCACCATGCACAGTTTTTGAAGGAAAAGTTTGTGGAGAGGGTATTCATAGAGATATATTTGGTTATCACATTTAATTGTCGATATTTTGGCAGTTTTCTAGTCTATCCTTGCAATACCTTAGTGAGATTCCAGTAGTCTCTTACACCAGCAGCAAGTGTATGCCTCATTAGTGCTGCTTGTCGTGTTTATTTTGCAAGAGCATTGTATAGAATCTTTTGCTACCATTCTCTGTACAGTCAGCCCACCCCCTCTATCAAATAAGAAAGAAAAAAAAGGAAATGAAGAGAGATTGACCAAACGTAATTGGTTTTGGCCAGAACCTGATTGATGCTCTGAGTCTGTTTTTCTTAGATATCCTTGTCATCATCTGTGGCTTCGAATAGCAGAATGACAAGTCACTATGCCATACCTTTTTATCTTCTCTTGTACATAGGGCGATGAGTCTCCGAAGCTTATGGCCTCTTTTTCGCTTCTTGAGCAATTTCTGCATTTGATCTGTGGCATTTAGATTATGTATTAAGCCTATGCTGTTCATCATCTTCTAGCACAAGCAAAGAACTGAGTTCCCTTTTAGATTGTTTGTAAGTTGTAACTTACGCGAAGGGATGAAACGTGGAACCTGACGAAGCACTGGTATCCGCAGCGGGCCGGCTCAGACTGTAGGATGATGAGCCCTTCATTGCGTCCTCTCTCTTCGTTAACTACGTGCCCTCTCTGTTGTCTCTCTTCTGCCGCACGCTCTCTCTCTTCCTGCTCGGCGTCTTCTCCCTTTCTCTCTTTCTTTTCTTTTAAAAATATCCCAGGTACCTCACCTCTCTCTCTCTTCCCCCCACTCTTCTTCTTTGTCTCGCAAGAAGCAAACGACAATCGCTGCCACCGTGATCCTTTGCAAGCCGCGAAGAAGAGGCATTTCTTTTATAGAAGAAAAGTTCAAAGGGTCGGTTCGGAGTGTTGGCGAGGCCCGTTTGGCTTCTATCTCAGTTCGATGCCAAGTGTCGGTTTGCTCGCTCCGCGTGAGGCCACGCCACTTTCTCACAGGTTCTCTCTGTCTCTCTCGCTCTCTCTCGTCAGTTCTCGCTTCACGCCACGACGCCACGCCACGCCACGCCACGCCACGCCATTCCCTTGCGGGTTCTCTCTCTGTCTCTCTGTCTGTCTTTCCATAGTGCGCGCGCATAAACTCGCGTGAAATTTCGCCACAAAATGAGAATTTCCTGTTAGCAATGTCGTGTGTAAAAGTAAAGGAGATGATATGGATAAATATAGGTCAAATAACTTGAGCACTCCCCTCCAAGAGCAAAATGAAAAGGGATTTCTGTAGGCCTCTGTTTCATATCATGTGACTGCCATTAACCAACTCGAGCAATCCCCTCCCGTACAAAGCTGCAGCTTTCTTCATCTTTATCTCTCGTGCACCAACAATGACGGAGATCATCAGATCCTCGAAAGCTCGCCGGACAGGAGCCACCCGAACCAAATTCCGAACAACGAAAAGAGTTCCATCCTGAATCCACGCGGAAGTCTTCTACTTGTTTACTGGTCTTTGCTCTCGAGTGGAGCCAGTGGATGCTAGCTTTTTCGGGGTGGATTCCCATCTCTGTCCTCGTCGGCCGCCCAGCATAGCTTCGAGCTCCAAGCCCACGATGCCACCACCGCTTGGATCGAGGCTTGTTCGAGGTAGAGATCAATCTCGATCCGAGGCTGCGAGGACCTGGGGACAACCTCCATTGCCAGTCCCGGTACCTTTGCACATGTGTAAAAAAGGCAAAGTGATAACGAAAAGAAAAAAGAAAAAAGAAAAGAAGAGGAAAGTAAGACGGGTCATCCTAATGCGAAGAAATTGTTTATCATTCCTATTCTGCCCCTTCCAAACAGCAAATCGGACCGGTAATCAAACGCTATAACGAACGCAAGAACTCTGTTCAAATGAAATCATCACCTAGCCAGCATATCAATTCCAATCATTCAACTACATCAGAAGAAAAGAATAAAAAAAAAAAAAAAAAGACGACAAATGCCTCAATGCATCATAATTATCCTCGTTCCCTTCCTCAACACGATACGGGTAGCCACAAATCGATTCCGATTCACACAAAGATCTTTCCTCTTTCAGAGACATTGGAATTCAAAGCATCCACCACAAAGCAGTAGAGAACTCAAACGAGGCTGGTTCAACTAAGGACGACCTTTCAATCCGAACTCGCGATCCTCAACCAAGTGAAGATGGAGCAGTTTGCTGCAGGTGGACTTTTAAGGGTCTTTAGCTTTTATGTATCCTAGGATTGCTCATTATATTCATTTTATTATTCTTTTTAATTTGAAGCTTGCATTTAATTTGACCAGAATTGGTATAAATTTGACCCCAAATAATGTTTATTTGAGTCGGGGGCTTGTCCTTGATTCGTCGATGCTGGTGCACCTTTCACCAAGCACAGTTTTTGAAGGAAAAGTTTATGGAGAGGCCATGAAATAGAGAAATATTTGGTTCTGTTACATTCAATTGTTGATATTTTGGCAGTTTTCTAGTCAATCCTTGCAATACCTTAGTGATTCCAGTAGTCTTTTACACCAGCAGCATGTGTATCCCTCATTAGAGCTGCCTGTCGTGTTTCTTTTTTTTGCAAGAGCATTTTGTAGAATCTTTTGCTAACATTCTCTGTACAGTCAGCCCACCCCCTCTATCAAATCAGAAAAAAAACAAGAAATGAAGAGATTGACCATGCTTAATTGGTTTTGGTAAGAATTTGCTCGATGCTTTAAGAGCCTGTTCTCCTCATATATCCTTGTAATCATCTGCAGACTGTAACTTTGTACAGCAGAATGACTAATCATCATGTGACATGCCTTTTATCTTCTTACTTGTACATAGGGCGATGCGTCTCTGAAGCTTATGCCCTCTTTTTACTTCTTGAGCATTCTCTGTATTTGAGCTGTAGCTTTTAGATTATGCATTAAGCTTATACTGTTCATCATTTTCTAGCACAAGTGGAGAACTGAGTTCCCTTTTGGATTGCTTATAACTTATGTGAAGGGATGGAAAGTGGAACTTGATGAAGCACTGGTATCAACATCGGGCCAGTTCAGACCGTAAGATGATGGTCCTCAACTCGATACATGGCGGCACACTCGACTGCAATTTCAAGCTGTTTTTCACAAAACAGACTTATCTTACAAGCATGCCATAGTGGAATGGAAGTCCTACCCATCTCACTATAATGAAGAGCCAGACAAGAAAGTGAGTTAAGTTGGCCTCCCAATGTCATGACGTTTACTACGGTCTGGTGTTTCAGGGATAGACTGTCTCTGTTTTTTTTTGCGTATAAGATGATAACTTGGCTTTCATCGATGTATATGTAGACAATTTTAGACTGAAATCGAATCCAGTGTGAGACTTTTTTTCCGATATTTGATTGTAAAACAAATAGAAACTTAGCAAGCAGACCATTTGTGAAATTTGGAGCACAATTTTAGTTAGTGATCCATTTTTGACATATACTTGTGTTTAAATTCCGAGTGATCCAAGGCGCAAGAATCTTATATATACTAAGATGGAAGGGGCGTGGCTAGTTCTCGATGAACTTGCAATGAATTTTTTTTTTTTCTTAACTCAGCATTCTATTGCTTTTTACCTAACCAAAAATAACTATTACTATGTGGAAAAAATTGTTTTAAAATATATTAAATAGATCGCGCTTTTTCCACCCCTATCATGTTAAAACGCTCCCCTGTGTTCTGACAATATTGGGTCCTACCTTTTTAAGCATCCTTTGATTGCTATTCCACAAAAAGTATTTCCTCTTTTTATTTGTTTCCCGTTGGTTTTCTGCTCCCTTTTTGTGGGTCCCACTTTCTCCTCCTCCTCCTCTTCTGTAATTCTCTCTTCGTCGTCTTTTAATTTCGGTCATGGTTAACCATGGTGGTATCTGACTGATATGAGACCCCTTTCTCAGCAATCAAAGTGCACTTATTGCGAGCGCAAGCTTCAGTGCTTCAACCGATCTACCGATCGACCTCCCGATCTCGAGCAGCTCCCGACCTCGCCTCTCTCCTCAAGCTCCCTCGTCTTAGTTGCCAAGAACGCCTCCCTCTCCAGCTTCTTCCTCATTGGTTGTCACAGAGAGTTCCTCGGCTGGAGAGGCTTTCGGCCAGAACTCGTCTTCCCGACAGGCGAAAAGTTGTGGCGCTTTACATCTTCACCTCTCGACTATGGCCATGAGCAACATGTCTGCCAACATCAGTCATCGCCATCATCATTGTTGATGTTCACTAACCTCCCTGGTCTTGTCGAAACTGTCTTCCTTCTTAGCCTTTGCTTCGAAGCTCTGACCATCGCCATTGCTGTTGCCTTGAGAATCGCCAAAAGAAGGGACCTCTGCTACACAGGCACGGCGACGGCGAGGGCTTCGCGTTTGTTCTCTTCATTTCTTTGGGTGTTGCTCCAGTTGCCGGAGAGCCTTCGGTCGGAACAGGCCAGGATCAAGAGAGCAAAGCCTATGAGCCCCAACATCGCCACCGGGCCTTGAAACAATTTCCCTTGCTGTGAAGCCCGCGAGATCCACTGAAATAGCAGCGTTGTCCACACGCCTGCAGCAGCTCCAACCGTGTGTCTTCCATCTTCACCGATACCCACACCGAAGTTGCTCCACCTGCACGCGTCTTCAACTCGAGTTCGACGCCAGCAAGTTGCCGAAATTGCTGCTCCAATTTCGATCGACCAGTGGGCCTCCATCCAACATCTTCGGCTAGGCCCAGCAGCAAGCCGGCCCAGTCCAGCAGCTGTTCAGTCGTCTGCCCTTGCTTCTTCTCGCGCGGCCCAAAACTGCAGCCCAACAAGCCCACAGGATTGATCCATTTGAGGCCCAATTCCAGCAAATCAATTGATGCCCAGCCCACAATTTGAAGCCCATCTTCAGCAGGCCCAACCCAACTTGGGTCCAACCCAAAATCAAGAACAAATCTTAGTGGGGCTGAGATTTGTTGGGCCAAGTTTAAGGCCCGGTCCAAGCCCGCCGGTGTCGTTGAAAGCCCAATTTCGGCTGCCGTCGTGGTGTCCCGGCCTTCGCTTTAACAAGTGAGTTTTACTCACTAATGCTTTTTTAGTTTACTAATTATGCTTAGGGGTTGATTAGATTTAATTAAGTGCACTTAGATGGTTAGATTAGTTTAGAACAATTAGTCACAATGCATGTTAGGTGGTTAAACTTATCCATTAGCAAGTAAATAGGCTCGAGTAATTATTGAGCGAATCTCAGAAATTTTCTGGGTCCGCCTCGGCCTCCAATTAGGCATTACGGGCCTAAATTGGAATTACTTTTATTTAATAATTATTTTCGAAATTAATTAATTAATTGTTTATTTTTCCGGAAATTCAACCGGGATGACTAGTGACCAGAATTTCATGTTGATTGTCGTGGTGCAGTCCGTTTATTTAATTGAGTTTCAATGTGTATGGAATTGATTTAATTATGAAATTTTAGGATATTTTCCTATTCAGTTGGTTTTTGATTATTTGGTTGAGGAATAATCGTGTATCGGTTGTTAGTATCGATAGTGGATTGGTGATTAAGTATGGCATCTAAAAGGGCACGTGGCTTGGTGATTTGATGCATCACTTTGGTGAACTAGTGCCTTAGAGAATGCACGTGGGCCCAACGTTTCGGTATGGCATCTAAAATGACACATGGCTCGGTGATCTGATTCGTCACTTTGATGAACTAGTACCTTAGAGAATGCATGTGGATCTAGCGTTTGAGTAAGGCATCGTGAAAAAGGGCATGTGGCTCGGTGACTTGATGCATCATTTTGGCAAAGAGGTTGTCTTAGAGAATGCACGTGGGCCCAAGGTTTGAGTATGTCATCCTGGAAATTGCACGTGGCTAAGAGACTTGGTATATCGTCTTGGAGAATGCATGTGGCCCGACTTCTAGATATTCCACCGTGGGGAATGATTTGGGTGACATATAATCGACTGCTTCGATTTGTTTTGAGTGAGTGGGTGCCTATTATGAATTGTACTGACTTGTTGGTTGGATCTGAGGTCAAGGTAAGTCTTCTGACCTGTGCGTGTTTAGGCAGCCCATAGTGTATTATTGGTTTACTAATTGGGTCTTAGAGGGTAGAACTCGCTGAGACGTTGTCTCATGGTTATTATATAACCATTTCAGGCTTGTAGGTGGCAGCACCTTCACCTCCTCGTCTTGCCATGCATTTCGGTATTCCTAGGAGATGACCGAGTTAGAAATCCACTTCCACATCCACCCTCACCCAGAAGGACTAGAGTATGTCCTAGTTAAGTCAATTGTCTGGGTTGACGTAGGAGAAAACACCCTGAGGCCCCATCATTATAGGTCACGGTACCGTGAATACTTTGACTGGTGAAGAGAGGGACCCATTCTAAAGAACGACGTGCCAGTGTACGTTCTAAAAGAAGCATTTAGGGAGGGTACAGTAGACCATGTGGATGGGTTGGTTGTAAATGTTTAGGACCCGACACTTGAGGCTGAAGCTCACACTCCTGTATACTCGATTGACGATGACAACTGGAATGACGAGGATGGTGAGATCGAAGAGGAGGTGGAAGGGCCGGAGGAGCACGAGGAATGGGGTGTAGCAAAGGAGGTACCTAAAGATGAGCCGGCATTTGAAGCCGAGGATGAGCCTGAAGAAGAAGATGAAGAGTTGGAAGAAAATGAGCTTAGTGAAGAGGAATCGGAGGAGGATCAGGATGATCTCGAGTACGACCCGAATGAGGACTGAGATCCCATCTCGTTTTGTGAACCTTGTATACTTTTGGATAGGCGTTAGATCAGACCTATGTTAATAGTATTGTAACATACTATGAGTTGTGTTGAGAATAAAAGTGTGGTTGTGAGTTTCAGTATGAAAAATATGTCATGTTTTTCTATCCCATTATTTTATTGTCTGGGGATTTATAGCTTCCGCATGTGCTATTAAAAATTAAAGGGGTTGGCGATATATAGTCCTAGGATATCGCATTATAAAATCGACCAAGTAGAAGGATGTGTGCGTGCCTGATGATCAGGGTGTGACACAATTGGTAAGGACATTTTTCGTCATTTATATATTTTTAATTTTTTTTTCTTTTTTTGGTTTTTCTTCCTTCGTCGTTGGTGGCCGGATGCCCAAAGAGGGCTAGGTGATGTTGCCCTCGCTAGACACAAGTAAGGGACAATGTTGCACACTAGGGAAGCTAACCTCACTAGATCTGAGCGAGGTCGCCTTGCCAATGGTTGACGAGGGACAGACTTGCCTAGGCAAGGCAACCCTTGCCCTAGGGAGGCCGGCCTCGCTAGATCTAGCGAGGGTCGCTATGCTCGCAACCGCTGGTCCTTACCAAAGGTCAATGAGGGTTAGGTGAGGATCGTCTAGTCCTCGCTAGCCCTTGCAGTAGTTGTTGGTCCTCATTGGAAAAAAAAGAGAAAAGAAAAAAGAGAATACAAACAATTTAAAATTAAAATTGTACTTGGATGAAAATGCCCTTTGACTAGTAGGAATATCTAGGCGGCTGGCAACCGGTGAGGTCAGACATTTATTTAAAACAACCTTGTTTACTTAAGACTCTTATTTAAAACAAACATAATCATTCAGACTCTTATTTGATATAAGATTCATTTCGAATTTTTATTTAAGAAAATGATGGCACTTCAAATTCTTATTTGAAAATTTTTCAAATAATTAACAACATTGAGTGTCTCCGACTGCATTGAAAAGACAAAAAAAGAAAAAGAAAAAAGGAGAGGAGAGGAGAGGATTTTCTTGCATCGAAGCTGGGTGGAAGACGAAGCTTCGAGGAAGCTTCGCGCCAAAATGCCGTGCGTCCCGCATTGGAAATTTGTCTTTTCGTTTTAATTATTTTTGTGAATATATTTTAGGATTTAAATAGTACACGGTTCGTCGTCAAGGGTGGATCAATGATTGACCTACTGTCAATCCATACGCAAAGAATTTACGTCTCAAGCCTCCTAATGGGAAACTGCAAAGAAGTATCCCGGCACGGGCTGTGTCGAGGAGGGGGACAGTCGCTTTTGCCCCCCTTAAAACTGACCATGTTTCTAGAGGCTGACCCGAGATCTTTCCACACGAGACACAATCGACGTGACATAATATAACTAATTGGAGTGTACAGAAAAAAAACTTTAGACAAGCGCCACTTGATTCCGGGCCGTCACTAGCGAATTGGCGAGTGATCTAGTTTTTAAAGTGGAGGCGAGGCCCTTTTCAGGCTTGTGATAGATTTTAGGAGTTCAGAACATGTGATTAAACCGGTCTGTTATAGAAAGAACCGGTACCTAGGGACCCATCTTTTCTCTTTTCTTGAAACTTCTAACTTTAATTTTTTTATCAAACCTAAATAATGAAATATCATAGTTCTATTAATATTAATGAATTTTACAAAGTCAAATCAATTTTTGCTAAAAAAAGTTTGCGTCTTAAATCCTCTTATTCCAAAATAGTCGATTCTATCACAGAACCGTTTTGATGACAGCATAAAAGCATTTCTTGGGGGACCTCGACCCATCATTCACGGCGAAACTGGTCCTAGAGAGTCCGTGGAAAATTTTGTGAAGAAGCAAAAGTGATAATGAAAAGGAAATAAAGCTAAAAAAACAAAGAGAAAGAAGGAGGATGGGGGCATCCTAACGTGGAAAAGTAGTCCCGCCATTGCTTTTTAGCCTGATTTTTATGTTGTCGGCAAGATGTTAGTCAAAAGATTCCCTCAAGGAGGAGATCACGACAATGCCTTGTGATGAGTACAAAATTTTCACCATTGCTCCTTCGCTCCGTCTTTTTCCGTACCACGAAGAGTTTCTTTTCAAAGTTAAATTTTATGAAAAATTCGTCACTTATATCCTATCAAGCAAATCATTTATAAAATGGCGGCCAGAAGAATCATTTATAAAGCAAACTGTCATGATAATTTACCCACCGGTTTGATGGCTAGTAGCAAAATACCATTTCTTGTGGACCTCGACCCGTCATTCGTGGCAAAGTGGCCCGAGGGAATCCGACAAAAACTCTGAAGAAGCAAAGTGATAATGAGAAGGAAATAAAAGCAAAAAAAAAGCAAAGAAAAAAATGTGGGTCCTCTTATTGTGGAAAAAAGACCCGCCAATGCTTTTCAGCGTGATTTTGTCATGTCGCCAAGATTTTAGTCAAAAGATTCCGGCTATTTCCATAGAAAAGTACGAACTTTAAATGTCATTTCAAATCTGGTCCAACTTTATTTTATCTAAAAAAGTACGAACTTTTTAGCTATTGTCCTAAATCTGGCCCAAACTTTTTTTTTTTTTTTTTTTTTTTGTAAAGGCCCAAACTTTATTTTGTCTAAAAGAAAAACATGAACTTTAGGTATTGTCTCAAATCTGATTTCTTGAACTTTATTTTATCTAAAAAAAAAATAAACTTTCACTTGTGTCCCAAATCTGGCCCTCCATTAACCCTCATTCCATAGTCATTTACAGGTCAGCAATAATATCCAACACAACAAAACAATGTTGCATTCGAGTTTTAGAAGAAGTGTTAAATTTAAGTCTACCCTCCAATGGGGTGAATTTTACAAATGATTCTCATGGGAAAATAATTCAGCAGCTTCAGCTCCAGGGAACGAGGCACATAGCTAGGGCCATTAGATCAATTAACAATTGGCAAGCTGTTTGCAATGTCAGAAGCTAGGTTGGAAGCAGAAGATTACATTGTCTTAAAGTGAGATATTAAAAACGTGTGCATCTTGTAGTTAAATAGAGATGCAAAGCCTATTTGTAATAGACTTATTTTATTTTGTCTCAAATAAAGTTCGAGTCAAATTTGGGACAATACCTAAAATTCGTACTTTTTTTGAGACAAAATAAAGTTCAGGCCAGATTTGAGACAACACCTAAAGTTCATGTTTTTTTTTTAGACAAAATAAAGTTTGGGTTAGATTTGGGACAACACCTAAAGTTCGTGTTTTTTTATGGAATTGGCCCCAAAAGATTCCCTCAAGCAAAAAATCATGACAAGAAATTATTCATTATTGCTCCTGTGCCCCTTCTTTTTCTATGCCTCGTTAGTCCTACCGCTCTTGTTCCAATTACAATTTAATCACTCCTTACAAATAAAAAGAGTTAATACCACAAAAATCTCTAAATTGAGATACATATAATTAATATTACTATAAATTAACTTTTTGACTATGAAAAATTCGAAACTAGTAAATTTATGACGAATTTATCATAAACTGATTTTTTTACCAGAAAAACCTCAAACGATACACATACCCAAAACTAATTTTTTGACCAGTAAAAATTTCAAACTAGTATAATTATAACATATTTGCCTTTTCAGATATTTTGCTGTCAAATTTTGAGTTGAATAATACATAACAATTGATAAATGTATCAATTTGGGGTTTTATCCTCCATTTATCATAGTGTACCGATTTTGTGATTTTTCATGGTATTAATCCAATTTAATGAATGGTATATTTATCACAACTGTATAAATTTGGGATTTTTTATGGTAAAAAAATTAATTTAAAGTAAATTTGTCACAAGTGTACCAATTTTGAGTTTTTCGTAGTTAAAAAATTAATTTAAATTAAATTTGTCACATGTGTACCAATTTGAGAGTTTTTCGTGACATAACCCAAATACAAATAATGAATGAGCCTAAGTTAGAACTTGAACATTGGCACAACTCGTTATTGCTAGCTAGCTTAGCTTGGCAGGACACCTAACTATGAGGGGTCGTGCCGAGCTCAAGCCCAGGAGGGTGTTGGTGTGGGATTTGTGTGGTGTCTACTTTGGGATTTTTAATAACACAAGAAAAAGTTTGAGGTGTTGATGTCTCAATGGTCATAATTGAAAGTTTGATAGTATAAACCCAAGTCAAAATAGATTCTGCAGCTTCAAGTTCCTACATTTCAATATGTATGTTTTCTCGTTGACAAAATGCTTAAAATATTTAAGAACTCATCAAACTTTTAGATGTCAAGTATTTAACCATCCTTATAGCGGACCTAAATCGTTGCAAAGTGCACCTCCATAGTTGTGCCGACCATTGATTGGAATGTGTCGAGTTGTTCTCCTCTTACTCAAGTTTCGTGGTGATGGTCCATTTACACTTTAAGTCGTGGCTAGTATAAATGATGATCATATAGTACATAGAATCATATTCCTGGAGATATAGAATCTTCTCCACTAACCAATATTCTAAAACGACGTTTGGCTTGCCTGAAGATATTATTCTTATTATTTTATCAACGATCACTCATGCCACAAAATTGTGTCACTAATGCGTGTCAAAGATCATATATATATGTTCTTCTTTTGTTTTATGCAAAGAAGTTCTTTGCTTTAGTTCTTCCCTTAGTTTCTCCTTCAAATCCCAGAAGGAAATCAAAGTGTCTTCTCTCTTTTGCTCCTACTTTATTCTTAAAAACATCAAACAGCAATGAAACTATCGTGTTGCCATTTTGTAGTAAGATTTTCTTTTGTTATGGTAAAAGACATGGTAAGCTATGCCCATAAATGCCGCCAAAAGGTATCTTCTTGCAAATCTTCGTCTAAATCAGAAATAGTAGTTTTATAAGTCTTAGTTAGAAGGGTTTAAAGTCTTTGGACATGAATTGATCTACGGTGCTCACTCATCAAAATCTAGATATGGACATCGTCCAGTGATATCTAAATTAACTTGATAAAGTTGAAAGTTGAGGACACTTTGCAAAAAAATTAAGATTTCATGATATTATAATACAAAAATGAAAGATTATATTCCACATGGTAAAGTTGAAAGTTCATGACATTTTTAATAATAAGTGGAAACTTCAAGATTCTCTAGAAGATTAGGCTAAAGAGAATTGGAAGATTTATTTTACCGAAAAATTATTTTTTAAAAAGAAAATGAGAATTGTCTAGATTTCCACACTTGTATAATATATATGCTCACAAATCTAATTATGCACTGGCTAAATGTTAAATTATGATTTGGTCATATAACTTAATATCGATTTCAGTATACTTATTAACGTTACTTGTAAATAAACCAGAACTTTTTTTCTCAAACTGCAGATGATAAAGAGTGCATTCTTACTGCGTAGAATCTTACATCTTTATTTTTAACGGAATTGAAAAAGAAAAATCCAAGTATTGCTAGCAATTTTAATATAAAAAACGCCATTAATTAGAATCCATTACATGAATCGGTGAAAGCACGTCATCTTATAAATTCCCATTGAGGATCCATGGAAAATATTGAAATTGTGGTCTTGAATCATTTATCAAACGCTGCTTGCCAATAAAGAAAATGATTAATATCACAAAAAACTCTAAATTGGTACAAATTTATTTTAAACTAATTTTTTGACTTCAAAAAACCTCAAATCGATACATTTGTGATAAACTTACCCTTTATTTGTTTCTGTTAGATTTCACCGTTAAGTTACTGAGTTGGATGATATGTCAGTTAACGAATGTACCAATTTGATTTGTGGTCTTTTGTGGTATTAATTTAATTTAATAGAAATTAACGGAGATTAAATTTGTTACAAATATACCAGTTTAAGGTTTTTTGTTCAAAAATTAATTTGAGGTAAATTTATCATATGTGCAGTGATTTGGGGTTTTTTATAATTAAAAATTAATTTGGGGTAAATTTACATATGGGTACCAATTTGAAGTTTTTTGTGGTTTTAATCCTAAAGAAAATCATTTATCAAATTGTGGCGAGAAGAATCATTTATCAAGCAAACTATCAAAATAATCAACGACATGGAGCGTTCCCAACTGCGTGGAAAAAACGAAAACAAACGAAAAAAAAAAAGGGAGGAGGATTTTCCTGCTTTCACATCAAAGCTGGGTGGGAGACGAAGCTTCGAGGAAGTTTCGTGCCAAACTGTCGTGCGTCCCGTATTGGAAATTTGTCTCTTCATTTACATTGTATTTTTGTGAAAATATTTTTAGGATGTAAATCATACACGGTTCATTGTCGTGGGTGGGTCAATGTTTGACCTCATGTAAATCCACGCGCGAAGTATTCACGTCTCAGGTTCCTAGTGGGAAACCATCAGAAGTATCCCGGAACGGGCAGCGTCGAGGAGGAGGACGGTCCCTTTCGTCCCCCTAAAACTGGCCGTGTTTCTAGAGGTCGACCTGAGATTTTTTCACCCGAGACACGGTCGACGCTACATAATATAATTGATAGGAGTGTACAGTGAATGCCTCAGACAAATGCCACTTGATTCCAAGGGTGTGCCTGGCAAATTGGCGAGAGATCCGATTTCCGATGAGACCCCTTTTGTGCCCGTGAGGGATTCTAGGAGCTCAAAACTGGTGATTAGACCAGCTTGTTATAGAACAGACTGGTACCTAAGGACTGATGTTTTCCTTTTTTCTTGAAATCTCTAACTCGAAATTTTTATCAAACCTAATCTTCTAAATAGTGACGATGGATTTCATAATGAGATATCAGATTTCCAATATTGATGAATTTTACAAAGTCCAATCAATTTTTGCTCCACAAAGTTTGTATCTTTAGTCCTATTGATCCAAAATAGTCAATTTTATTCTATCACATAACCGATTTGATGACAGCATAAAACCATTTTTTGGGGGACCTCGACCGTCGTTCACTATGAAACTGGTCCGACAGAATCCGAGGAAAATTAAAGTTGCGAGGAGAATTCGACACTCAGCATAAATATGGCAGCTGCTTCGGAGGTGAAGGCAAGAGTTATAAGAACCGCAATGGTGAGGGTAGAAGAGACAGACAGAGATGCGCAAGGATGAAGAGAAACTGAAAAGCTCTTCTAGACGTTGATGCATTATAAAAAAAACGATAATAAAATTTAGGATTAAATATCATGAAAAATTTCAGAACACATTTATAATAAATCACAAAAACCTCAAATTAATATATTTGTGATAAATTTATCCTCTGTTGTTTCTGTTCAATTGGATTACTATCACAAAAAGCCACAAACGATACATATGTGACAAACAGAGGTTGAAATCCCAAATTGGTACAAATGTTTATTGCCACATGTCATTTAACTTAGCAATTAAACACAAATTCTAACGGAGATTGTTACGAGTGTATAGCTTGGAGTTTTTTGTGGTCAAAAAATTAGTTTGAATAAATTTGTCACGGGATAATCAACTTGGGATTTTTCATGGTATTACATCAATTAATAATCTCACTTGTAGTTCTTCAACTCATTTAAATTATCCAATTGAATTCTCATATTTTTAACATCTAAGTGTATAACCTAAGATTTTATATTGTTAAAATGACCATCATCCCAGTGCCAAAAATAGAAAAAAAGAAAAAGGCCACCACCTAAAATCAACCTTGGTGAAACTTAATAATCTTATTTGACTTTACTTTTACTTCTCCTATTAATCCACAATATGAATTATCATTTAAAAATTAATTGGCATTGACATAATTTATAACCTTTTATAAGATACACCTCTACTTTATATTTTTCTACATTTATAAATCTATAAACATATATTAAAATTTTGCATCTAAAGAAATTATTAGAGATGGACTATCCGAGGAAAAATTAGAAACATAAAATTCATATGAAGAAAATAGGGAGATCGTAAAGAGGGGAGGGGGAATGGAGATGGAGATGGATTACATACATTTGAATAGTATATGAGTCCGGCTTTGGGCCTAGTGAAAAGGATTACAACCAAGATGAAGAATAGAACCATCTGAATTTTTCTTGTTCAAAGAGCAAAATTAATCTTAAGACAAAGTTTAGTCCAAGTGTCTAGGAGCTGAACTTCCTTCAACCAAGCCCCTACTTGGATCCATACCTAGCCTGAATCTTATGCAGTTCCTTGAGAGCTTCGGCCACATCCATCCGATCTTGTGGTAACTCCATCGAGCATGCAACTCCAATTCTTAGGACGGAGGCAACGCATCCTCTCATCCTCTCAATGTCATTCTCACTTTCTCCGTTAAAAATGGCCGAGTCCACAATCTCCATCACTCGGTCTGGCAGAGCCACCTTAACAAAGTTGTGGAGATTTGAATGGTCCTTGAAAGTCTTTTCCGTGGGTCTCCTCCTAGTTAACATTTCCAATAAAAGTATACCGTAGCTGTACATATCGCCTTGTGTGGATACCATATCCCCCATGCCATACTCTAAAATAGTGTACATCAAGCAGTATACAATGAAAATAAATCTTTTATCTAAAAGCAAAACACAAATAAGACTTAGACAATTAATGAGAAAATTTTCTTACCGGGAGGTATGTAACCTACGGAACCCCTCACTACTAATGAGCTACCATTGTCATCAATGTCCATGGCGTTTGTTTTCGTAGGGGAGCTAACTGTCGCCAGCCCAAAATCCCCAACACGTCCCATCATCTTGTTGTCCAAAAGGATGTTACTTGGTTTCAGATCTCCATGTACAATCTTTGGGCTACAAACCTCGTGAAGATATTCGATTGCGGAAGCTATGTCAATGGCAATGTCTAACCTTTGCATTAGTCCCAAATGCCCTGGCTTTCCATGTTCATGTTCATGCTCAACATCCTCTTCATTTCCTTGGTGTATCCAATTCTCTAAACTCCCATTAGCCATGTATTCGTACAATAGAGCTTTGAAATCGTTGCCATGATAGTCCACACTTGAACAAACATTCACTATTTTCATGAGATTTCGATGTCGTATAGCCCCTAAGGTTCGACATTCCGAGACGAAGCTCTTCGAAGCACCTATGTGGCCCAAGTTGAGCACTTTAACCGCCACCAAGCCGCCTTCTTGTGTGGTTGCTTTATAGATAGTACCATATCTCCCTTTACCAATCACATTGCTCTCAGAGAATCCGTCTGAGGCTCTAAAGAGCTCCTCATAAGAGACCATCGAAAATTTGTGTTTAAATGGAAATTCAATCGAAGAGGTATTCTTTTTCAACTTCTTTCTCCGATACCAAAAGATAAACAGGCAAAGACACATAATGAAGTATGACAAGACAGCCGTCACTGTGGCAATTACTCTAACTTTGCTGGTCCATAATGGTTTAGAGGTATTCGATTTGCAAGAAGGAAGGTTTAGTTCTGCAATACCTCCACAAAGATTCCCATTCTCTAAGATAGACACTGCACTAGCATTGAGAAATACTCCTTGCTTCAGAACTTCTCCTTCAAGCTTGTTTGAAGATAGATTCAAGTACTTTAGATCTATAAGTTGAGCGAGAAAGCTTGGGATCTCACCAGATAAGTTGTTATGGGAAACATCCAACTTTTGTAAAACTCGTAATGTGCTTAAAGCCGAGGAATTTCGCCATGAAAGGAATTGAATGCTAAGTTGAGCTGCCACAATACTAAGCACTTGCCGATGGAGCTAGGAATTGGTCCCATTAGCTTATTGTAAGATAGATCCAGTTCGCCAAGATTGATCAAGGACCCAACTTGAGACGGGAGAGATCCGCTCAACTGGTTATGTGCCAAGTTGAAGATAATCGAAATGGTAGAAAGGCCAAGAACCTCCCCTGGGATTGAACCACTCAAATTATTATTGGAAAGCTCAAGCTCGATGAGCTGCCTACAGTTACCAAGACTTTGCGGTATTTCCCCGTAGAAGTTGTTGAATGGCAAGTAAAAGCGATTCAATAAAGTCAAATTGCCGATTGATGACGGAATCTCTCCCGTTAGCATGTTTCCGCTCAAGTACAATTCGTGCAAGTTATGGAGTGCTCCAATACAAGAAGGAACACGACCACCAAGCGAATTGTTTGATAAGTCAAGATAGGACAAGTTGAAGAGATTGCCAATACTTGGAGGAATGGCTCCGTGCATTGTGTTGGACGACATAGAAATTAAACTAATGCTATTGGAAAGATTGCCAATAGAATCCGGCAATTGACCTTCAAGAAAAGTGAAGGCCAACAAAATAGCTTCTAGCCTTGAACAATTAGTCAATGGGGTAATGAAATTGAAGTCATCTCTCAACTCGTTAGAAGTAAGGGATATTACTCTAAGAGCTTTTAGCCTTCCAAGATTTGCGGGCATCGGTCCATGAAAACTGTTAATGTTATAGTAGATGTATTGAAGGCTAGAGGCATTTGATAAGGACGGAGGTATAACCCCAGTAAAAAAATTACTATTAAAATCAAGAAGAAAGAGAGAAGGAAGAGTATCACCAATATAAGGAGGAATGCTCCCTCTCAATTGATTGTTACCGACGCTGAAATAGAAAATGCCGGACATGTTGAAGATTGTCGGAGGGATCTCGCCGGTGAGTTGGTTATATGCTAATTGAACAAAACTCAAACCATGAAGCTTGGACAATGTCTTGGGAATCTCTCCTTGCAACCCATTTTTCATGAGTGAAAGCTTAGAAAGTTGGGAGAGATTTCCAATAGAATGAGGAATAGATCCTACAAGATTGTTTATAGCCAAACCTAAAGCTTGAAGCTTTGACAAAGAGCCAAACTCATTAGGAATTTTTCCTACAAAGTGGTTACCGATGAGATTTAAAATCTCAAGCTTTGAGCACTGAGAAAGATTGGTGGGCATTTGTCCACCCAAAGAGTTGTTACTAAGTACGAGACGACGAAGGCGAAACAAGTGGCCAATGCTTTGTGGAATTTCACCGCGAAAACTGTTATTCTGTAGAACGAGGCTTCTCAAGAAAGAGAGGTTTCCGACATGAGGTGATAGAAGACCCCCCAAGCCTTTCGACATTAGGTTGAGGGACACGACTCTTTCGGGATGCCGTCCACCACATATCACACCTTGCCACTTACAATGATGAAAAGAGTCATTCCACGAGCTCAAAGCTCCAAGCGGATCCTCATCCACACTATGTCTAAAGTAGATTAAAGCGAGCCGATCCGTTTGGTTGGTTTGCATCGTTGGACTCATCCATAATGGGAGCTGGGCATAGAAAAATAGGAACATAATCGCCATATGCTTTTCCATTGTGAGTGGGTTCTATGTCCTAACAAGCTGCAAGCAAAGTCTCTTATAGATTGAATTAAAGAAGAAATGAAGACCTTCAAAAGCATATGCATTTCCATTGATCAAAAGACACCTTTCTACACGGCAAAACTCAACCCAATATGCAAGTTTAACCTAAACAAAGGATTGGACTTTAAAAGTTTTGCAGATTGGCCGAACTAAAGAAAGGGCAAACACACACACTTACGTTAAAATGGAGGATTTGACGGCTACCCAATGACTTCCTGGAAAGTTGTGCCGTGAAGAAAGGAAATCAAGAATGGAAGTGGTCCTTGATTTTCGGCCATTTCAAAGAGAGCTTTGTGGAATTTCACCATGAAAGTTGTTATTCTGTAGAACGAGGCTTCTCAAGACAGAGAGGTTTTCGACATGAGGTGATAGAAGACCCCCCCAAGCCTTTCAACATTAGATTGAGGGACACGACTCTTTCGGGATGCCGTCCACCACAGATCACACCTTGCCACTCACAGTGATGAAAAAAGTCATTCCACGAGCTCAAAGCTCCAAGTGGATCCTCATCCACACTATGTCTGAAGTAGATTAAAGCAAGCTGATCCGTCGGTTAGTTTGCATCATTGGACTCGTCCATAATGGGAGCTGGCATAGAAAAATAGGAGCATAATTGCCATATGCTTTTCCATTGTGAGTGGGTTCTATGTCCTAACAAGCTGCAAGCAAAGTCTCTTTCAGATTGAATTAAATAAGAAAAGAAGACCTTCAAAAGCATATGCATTTCCATTGATCAAAAGACACCTTTTTACACAGCAAAACTTGACCCAATATGCAAGTTTAACCCAAACAAAGGGTTGGACTTTAAAAGTTTTGTAGATTGGCCGAACCAAAGAAAGGGCAAACGCACACACTTACGTCAAAATGGAGGATTTGATGGCTACCCAATGACTTCCTGGAAATCTGTGCCGCGAGGAAAGGAAATCAAGAATGGAAGTGGTCCTTGATTTTCGGCCATTTCAAAGAGAGCTTTGTGGAATTTCACCATGAAAGTTGTTATTATGTAGAATGAGGCTTCTCAAGAAAGAGAGGTTTTCGACATGAGGTGATAGAAGACCCCCCAAGCCTTTCAACATTAGATTGAGGGACATGACTCTTTTGGGATGCCGTCCACCACATATCACACCTTGCCACTCACAGTGATGAAAAGAGTCATTCCATGAGCTCAAAGCTCCAAGCGGATCCTCATCCACACTGTGTCTGAAGTAGATTAAAGCAAGCCGATCCGTCTGGTTAGTTTGCATCATTGGACTCGCCATAATGGGAGCTGAGCATAGAAAAATAGGAACATAATCGCCATATGCTTTTCCACTGTGAGTGGGTTCTATGTCCTAACAAGCTACAAGCAAAGTCTCTTCCAGATTTAATTAAAGAAGAAATGAAGACCTTCAAAAGCACATGCATTTCCATTGATCATAAGACACCTTTTTACATGGCAAAACTCAACCCAATATGCAAGTTTAACCCACACAAAGGGTTGGACTTTAAAGTATTGCAGATTGGCCAAACCAAAGAAAGGGCACACGCACACACTTATGTGAAAATGGAGGATTTGACGGCTGCCCAATGACTTCTTGGAAAGCCGTGCCGCGAAGAAAGGAAATCAAGAACGGATGTGGTCCTTGATTTTCAACCCTTTCAAAGAGAGCTCCTATTTGTTTGCAGGCAAAGCATATTATTTGTGCTGAGTTTTTTACATCCAAATTGTTAAAACCTTGGGTTCAGGTTTCGTTTAGACATGAGAAACACTTAAGCATATTGAGTGCTTGTAATTCCGATTCTCCAATTATAACAAATTTTTATCACTAGCTCTCCCCATAGATATATGTGCCAACACTTGGACTTAATCACGTAAATTTTTGAATCCTCATTATTCCTCATTTTTTTGGGGTGATTTTTCACTAACTTAAATACAAAATCCTTATTAGCTTCCCCATTCGTTTATTTTACCATGAGGGTTACTTCTCACTTGTAATGAAAAGGAAATAAAGCAAAAACACAAACAAGGAGATGATGGGTGGGTCATCCCAATGTGGAAAATAAGTTCTGCCAATGCTTTTTAGTGTGTTTTTTTTTGTTGCCAGCAAGATTTTTAGTCAAAAGATTCCTTGACTTCTCTCGTACTACAAAGAGTTTCTTTTCAAAGTTAAATTTCTTGAAAGTTCGGCACTTAGATCATATCATTCTTGTTCCGATTACAATTCATCAGGCTAGAACCCCAGTGCCAAGCTTGAACCCAAGACTAAGAGGGCCGGTTTGTGTGGGCCAGCACAACTCAATTACCATGCTTAGATAGGGGTTTTATAAACATATATGTTAGGAAAAGCAACTGTTTGGCCATTTGAAACCAAAGAGTTTGCAAAATAATGCACGATTATATGAGTCAAATTCAGATTTTGTGGGAGAAGGGGAATTTCGATGTGCAACTGCCTTGTGGTACAGAAATTGAAGTTATGGTATTGGTAATGAACAAAGACTACGTGATGCAAAGTACTTTGTTAGAAACTAAACAAAGAGAAAGAAAGATGTTCTAGAATTTGGTGGAGAATTAAGAATGTTAGCTCTGATCTTGAAGTCAAGTTTCCCATGGAAAATCAACAACGTTGTACAATCATGGTCGGCGAGCATGATGACCTCCACCATGAGAAGTTTTCCATTTCTTTTTCCCTTCTTTGAACTTTTCTTTTTAGGTTCTCTCAATTTGATTACCAAAGCCATCGCAGGACAGTCTCAAATATTGGTAAACTAAGGCAAGGCATCAATAGTGCTCGACATTGTTGAAGGCTAAGGGATTTCGATGAACACTGATTGAGTTTAGTTGACGGCCCACTTGTGTAAATAAAGATGGTTCAAACCCTTCCACTATATGGGGGTAAATTACGCACAACTTCTCTGAATTTTGGGGTAAACAAATTTGCCTCCAATTTTTCACTTGTTATACAATAACTTATGAACTTTTATTTTGTTCAAGCAATTAACTCTTCTTAATATTGTTATTAGCATGCACATGCTTGTGAATTTTGAGGGGCAAAAGTATAAATTTTATCTCATTCTTTTTGTAAGGAAGCCTCTTTTTCTAAAAGACTGAAAAATATAGAAAATTGAAGAGAAATAAATTAACTAATATTCTAATAATCAAAATAATAAATATCAATAATCATATTTAATGATGAGAATTTTCAAAATTAAATAAATATAGCCACCTTAATATAACTAAATAATATATTTTGAAAAATAAATACAAATTCATTAGGATGGGAAAAAAGGCATCTATAACTAAAAGATCAAATAACAAGAATTGCTTAATCACTATGTATGTTTAAAGGGTAAATTATTATAAAAATGATTGATTAACAAAAATATTTACAAGGAGGTTGATGAATCCCTTGCCAATCTATCTCTTTAAGAGGCAATCTTTCAAGAAGAGCTTTTAGCATCTTGAGTTCAAAAATTGTTAAAATATATAATGCGCGAAAACGAGATGATCTTGCAATTTACGTCAATGCGAAATCACTAAAGAAATAAATGAGAAATAATAAGGATACCGGAAATTTACGTGGTTCAGTTCGAGTATCGGTACCTACGTTCACGAAAAGAGCTAGTAGTGAATAATCCACTATAATTAGAGAATCAAAGTTTACAATCGCTTACACGCTTAAGTGTTTCCCATATTTATATTTAAGTCCAAACCTAAAATGTTTTTAAATAAACAACTCACTTTGATATAAACTCACGGTACAAAATTATCACGTATTCAAGCTCAAAGTAAAATGCTCTACGTACACCAAAACAAGAACTAAGTGTTTGTCTCTTCTCCACTTACGTAGAGCTTCGCGTTCTTTACCCCTTCAAGGCTTGTGTGACGTTTGGATGTGTGGACATGCAGCTCTTTTTTCTTTTGTAGAGCACGCCTTTAATATTGTGTGCCTAAAGTCAAAACTTTGACTCTAGGCTCCATCTTGGATTCTTTTCTCCAATATGGATTCTTCTTCAGCCTTCTTCTGCACGTACAAAGAAAGATAGAAAACCCCACCTTTATTTATTTATTTATTTATTTATTATTATCTTTATTTTATTTCCTCCTTTACGCAGCTATGAGGAGTCCAACAAAAGAATGCCTTTTTCAGTCAATTTGAAATATACTTGGGAAATCTTTCTCAACTAATTTGATTTAACAAATTGTTATCCAAATTCAAACTCGAGACATTAATTTAACAATTCTCCTCCTTGGCTCAAAGTTTGAAGCCAAGTTATAATGCTCATCATCCATGCTGCTCTCCCAATGCCCGATGTTGCTCTCCCAATGCCCGGAGAGGCATTCACTCTTCATAGACGCTAATAGAGCTCAAGCAGAACTTGGGCTTCGTCAAAGGAACAGACTTAGTCATCATATCTGCCGAGTTATCTACTGTAGTAATCATTTTGATAATAACATTACCCTTAGCTAAGATATCTCAGATGAAGTGGTATCTGATGTTGATATGCTTCATTCGCTCATGATAAACTAGATCATACACCAAATATATCGCACCTTGATTATCACAGTGTATATCCACACTTTTCTATTCTAAATCAAAGTCTAAGAGCAAACTTCATAACCATATCACCTCATTCGCTACAAAGGTTAGTACTATATACTTTACCTCCATTGAAGACAAGGCAACATGGCCCTATAAGGATGCTTTCCAACTAACTACACCATTTGCTAGCGTAAACACGTACCAAGCTAAAGACCTGCAATTATTCAAGTCACCGACATGATCTAAATCCACAAAACTAGTGGTCTCACTGCCATTGTTGTCCCTTAGGTACATTATGAGATAGCTAGTATACGCACCTAGAGGGGGTGAATAGGTGCAAAAATAATTTCTCGAGATACAGAAGCGATTCTAGGCAAACGATAGAACGGGAGTTCTCTTTTAATTAACAAAATGAAGTACGATCAAAGTAAAGTAAAGAGTAGGGAAGAGAAAATTGAACACGAGGTTTATAGTGGTTCGGCTTATTCCAAGCCTACGTCCACTCTTCTGCACTGACAGCCCACCGGTTGGATTTCACTATGAACAAAAGAGAAGTTACAGCACAGCTTTTCCTTGATTCCACAGTGTAGATGTTCTACCACACTTCTTCAAGGTTTCTCACAAATATAGACTCTCTTTTGTGTACAAGATTTTGCTTAAAGTGATTTGCTAAAACAACAAGGAGCTTCAGACTTTGGAATTCTTCTATCGCGCACACCTCGAACAACTTAGAACGTCTTCCTTATATACTCCTTCATGCCATCATACCCGTTGGCACTTACCAAAGGAATTCCTCCAATCTACCCGTTGAATGGAATCAATTAGGAAGATTATTCGAGCTATTAAAGGAACGTGTTGATAGCCCATCAATCATGTCCGTCCATACAATCAGGATCTTGGTTTCCATAAGTAGAACCTTCCAAGAATATTTAGGCAATCATCGGATCCTTAATCTTTGAAACAATCTCGATCAATCAAAGGATTTCGTTATGTCATATCCAGTCGATAAGGTCATATCCTTAATGAAACATCCAGTTCTGGATAACCTTTCTTCAATGGATTAAAGACTGTCAATGAGGATAGACTTTGAGTCTTGAGTCTGGCTGTCCGGAGGTCTTCAGACTTTAAATAGCAGAGTCCACAAACCTTCAGACTAGATTGATGGAAACGTTTTGTCAATTTCAAAACACTTCAAGAAGATTTCTCCAACAATCTCCCCCTTTTTGATGGTGACAAAACTTTCCTGCAGATTTGGACAACTTTGACCTGCAAAACATTCTCAAACACATATGCATATCTTATAGAGATAAATGGCTAAATGAATAACACTAACACTAGAATCTGCAACCACATAAAATAGGTTAGTCTAGTATGCGATATAGCCATCCATAAGATATCAATAGTAGATAGTAGAAGCAGTCAAGTCCAAGTCAAGTTCAGTTCTCATCCAAACACAAAAATAAAGTCAAACAGAGTTAAACATCAAAACAATCCAACAATCCACACAGTCCACACGATTAAAAGTGAAAGTTCAAATCTTGCATCTCTCCCCCTTTTTGTCAGCATTAAAAAGGTTGAGATGAAAATGGAATAAAGTCAAGATTGCTTGGGAACGCGAACAAGTTGGAAATCTCCCATAGACTTAACGATGCCTTCCAGCCTTTTCAAGTCTTCTTTCAGTTGTGCAATCTCCTCACCCTTGGCATTGGCCTGAATCTGAACAAAGAGGGCTTGGATCTGATCATTCAATGAACATGAAGAAGCTTGACCTGCATTTTGCAAGTTTTGAACATCGCATCCCAGAGCATAGATTTGACCTCGCATCTCCAAGAGAATATCCATAATTCTGCGAAAATCTGCTGCATTATCAGTCTGAGTACTTGCTTCGGCCCGATCTGATAGAGTAAATGCAGACGATGGTAGATCAGCATAATCACGCAGGTTTGGCGATGAAACTTCATGACCTTCCTTAGGAAATTGAGAGGCATAAATGTCCTCTGGGTCTGCTGGAGAGCGACTGACTCCCTCACTTGCAGCAGGATATGAGGACTTCCCTCTTTTCTCTTGATCTCCCCCTATTTTCATTCCTTCAGGTGGAGAAGAGTGTTCCTCAGGTTCTCCTTCTTCTCTATTCTCTTCTTCTTCTTTCTCAACTCTTTCCTTCTCAGCTTCTCTTTCTTCTTCTCCCTTCTCCTCTTCTTCTTTCTCCTCTGTTGCTTTCGTCCTTTGTTCCGATTCTTTCTCTGGAACAAAATGACTCAAATTCTTCAAAGCCATTGCAAAAATGGTGATGTTTTCATCATCATCATCTTCATCTTCAATAATGAGAGCTCTTCTTTTCATCCTTGAAGCAACCAAGGGCTCATTTCCTTTCCTTTTTGATGAAGAAGAGGTTTGATGAGTTTTGACTGGAGTCTTCTCCTTGAATTTCTCCAACGCCTTGTTCAGTTCCTTTAGACGCATTTTGGTCACCATTTTCAGTCCTACCACCATATGATCGCACGATTGAACACAAAAAATTTGCGGAGGCTGAATATTCAAATGTCTGAACAACTTCGTCACAAGACTTGGGTAAGGAAGTTGACCTCTGTCCTTCATCATGGCTCTATACATGTGGAACATAACAATGTGAGGAAGAGAAAACCTTTTCCCAGTGAGAATGGCATACATCATCTTTGCCTCTAAACTTGAAACATCAGTCTTGGAAGTTGATTTCGGTCGAAGGCAATTGATCACAATCTTGTGAAGCAAGATGTTGAACGCACTCATCCTTAAGTAGGAAATCTTTTCCTCTATTCTCCTGTCCTTAACAAGTTCCAATGTAGCACGAGCAATAGAAACTTTGATCGGTTGATATCTTCCTCTCTCAACCCCTAACACATCTGCCAGCATATCCATATCCACTACAAAGTCTTGATCTTTGATGCTGAAAGAGAATCTATTTGCATCCAAGAAACTAAGATTTGAATAGAAATATGCAGTTAATTCAGCATAGGCCTCTGTGGTGTCAGAGTAGAACTTTTCAAGTTGAAGATAACCGAACTTTTCCCTCAAGTTCACATTCACAGCATCCAGAAAATCAAAATCCACACTCCTAGGGTTTATCACTCCACGCTTCAACAATTTTGAGTACAGATCCTTTTGTTCCTTTGATCTGAACAAGTCTCCCCTTTTTCCTCGATTTTCAACCGCAACACCCATTCTCGGTTGAAATTGGCTGTACAGTTTGTCATCATCATTTCCATCTACAGGATTAACTCTCCAATCACGAGGATCACTTGGGATATTCACAAAGGTTTCTTCTGCCACCCCTTTACGAGCAATTCCCAAACTTTCCATTTTTTGCAAAAATATATATTCATTTCCATACCCTTTGTCCTTAAGAAAATCATCGACATAGTTCAAAGGAGTACGAGTCCCTTTTAAAGCACGATACAGCTTATAAATAAAAGTGGGCTTTTGAACTCTTACAGGATCTGCGTCTTCGATAATTTCTTCCTCTTGATGATGATCAACGCCTTGAGGACTAGATGGAGGAGAATGACGCTACCGAGAATGTTGTGGGCTCTGCTGCTGATTTGGAGACACTTCTTCTTCGTGAGATCGAAGTGCGTAGGCCCCTCACTCATCCGCCGTGGTCCCCCTTTGCGATTCTCGAAGACTTTCTTGAAGACGACATCTTTCTTAGTCTTTGAAAGATTCCTTGCTTCACTTTCCCAAGAAAGATGACAACTTTTTCGAAGATTAAACAAGGGAAGAAAACATGAATGGAAGATCGATGCTTTCTAGGGTTTTTTTGAGAGTTAAGCGAAGAAGAATCAACAGTGCATAATCGGTTAAAAAGGGAGGTATACGAATCGTCATAAAGGAAAATAAAAAAGATGCCTTTTCAAAATAACTGTCTTTTTCCGCGAAAATAGTCATTTCAAAAAATAACTCCTTTTTCCTAAAAGGAAACATCACAATAGTCATGTCAATTAAATATAGCAATAATCAAACACAGTTGACGATCGTACATTTTCAAGTTGAGATTCAAGAGAGAGAGAGAATAACTTACAGTCAAAGTCTTGTTTGTCTGAGTCTAAGAGTCTCTAGACTTTGATTTCCTCATACCTTAAAATGTTGAGTCTGGAACGGATGGTTTCAAATTGATTTTTCTCCAAAGGCTTTGTGAATATATCCGCCAATTGGTTCTTTGAATCAACAAATTGAATTGAAACTTCTCCATTTTGAATATGATCTCTAATGAAGTGATGTCGAATCTCTATATGCTTTGCTCTTGAGTGAAGAATTGGATTTTTGGTAAGATTGATTGCATTGGTGTTGTCGCAATTAATCTCCGTGCATGAGTCTTCAATTCCAAAGTCTCTTAGCTGTTGTTTTATCCACAGAATTTGTGAACAACAACTTCCAAGAGCTATATACTCGCTTCGCTGTAGAAAGAGCTACTTTTGTACTTTGCTTCCTTGAAAACCAAGACACCGTCCCCGCCTCCAAGTAGTTGACAGTACCCGAGGTGCTCTTTCTATCAACTCTGCATCTGGCAAGGTCTGCGTCTGAGTATCCGAGAAGAGTAAAGTCTCCTCTTTTAGGATACCAAAGACCGATGCTTGAAGTTGAGGCAATGTATTTGATAATACGCTTTGCAGCATTTAAATGAGATTCTTTTGGGTCTGATTGAAATCTGGCACAAATGCAAACACTAAACAAAATGTTAGGTCTAGAAGCAGTAAGATAAAGAAGTGAACCGATTATACTCCTATATAACTTTTGGTCAACTTTCTTTCCTCCTTCATCTTTGTCTATCTTCAAAGAACTTGACATTGGTATATCAGCCTTTTTGCAATTTTCCAGTCCAAACTTTTTGACAAGATCATTTGCATACTTTTCTTGATGAATAAAAGTTCCATCCTCTAGTTGTTTTACTTGAAGCCCGAGAAAGAATGTTAACTCACCCATCATGCTCATTTCAAATTCATCCTGCATAGTCTTAGATAACTTCTTGCACAGACTTTCATTAGAGGATCCAAAAATAATATCATCGACATATATTTGAACAAGCAGAAAACTTTTGCTTTCTCTTTTAATAAAAAGAGTAGTATCTACTTTACCTTTAACAAAACCATTTTGAATTAAAAACTTACTTAGTCTGTCGTACCAAGCTCGAGGTGCTTGTTTTAAACCATATAAGGCCTTTTTGAGTCTGAATACTGAGTCTGGTTTCCTTGGGTCTTCAAACCCAGGTGGTTGTTCCACATAAACTTCCTCATGGATAAATCCATTTAGGAAGGCACTTTTGACATCCATTTGGAATAACCTGAAATTCTTATGACAAGCAAATGCAAGTAATAAAACGAATTGCTTCTAACCTTGCTACCGGTGCGTAAGTCTCGTCATAGTCAATCCCTTCTTCTTACGTGTATCCCTTGGCCACGAGTCTTGCCTTGTTTCTTATGACTTTTCCTTTCTCGTCCATTTTGTTCCTGAAAACCCATCTAGCTCCCACAATTGATTTACCTTTTGGTTTTGGAGTCAATTCCCAGACATCATTAATTCTGAATTGTCTGAGTTCTTCTTGCATAGCTTCAATCCAACTCTCATCGGATAAAGCTTCTTCTATGCTTTTGGGTTCTATTTCAGAAATAAGAGCCACAGTACTAGACTCTTCGCGCCTTTTGGATCTTGTGCGAATTCCTTCATTGATGTCGCCAATAATAAGATCTTTGGGATGACCGGACTTATGTTTCCAGATTGCTGGTTAGTTTGTCGATGATGATCACTTCCTTCACTTGAATCTTCGACAGACACTTGTTGCTGGTCCTTCAAAGTCTGAGCTGCTTCTTGAGATTTAGACTTTGTAGAGTCTGGAGCAGGTTCAGTCTCTTCAGGATGAGTCTGAATAGATTCATTATGTATAGAGTCTTGGAATTTGACATTCATCGATTCTTCCACTGTTTGAGTCTTCTTGTTGTAGACTCTGTACGCTTTGCTTGTGGTTGAATATCCAAGGAAGATGCATTCATCTGACTTTTCTTCAAACTTACCAACTCGATCATTTGCATTTTTCAGTATGAAACATTTGCATCCGAATACATGAAAATATGAAACAATGGGCTTCTTTTATTTTAATAGTTCATAGGGGGTTTTTTCTAGAATAGGCCTTAGAAAAACTCTATTGATAATATAGCATGATGTTGAAACTGCTTCAGCCCAAAATCGTAAAGAGATATTGCTTTCAATTAAAAGGGTTCTAGCCATTTCTTAAAGAGATCTATTCTTCCTATCCACAACTCCGTTTTGCTCTGGAGTATATGGAGAGGAGAACAAATGCTGAAAACCAGATTCTTCACAAAATTTTGTAAAATCTTGATTTTCAAATTCACCTCCATGGTCTGTTTTTATACTTGAAATAACATACCCCTTTTCATTTTGAACCTTAGCAAATTTTTCAAAGTAAGAGAAGGTTTCAGACTTTCTTGCCAAGAAATATACCCAAGTAAATCGTAAATAATCATCCACAATTACTAGGCAATATTTCTTACCTCCAATGCTCTGCATTCTTGTTGGTCCAAAGAGATCCATATGCAAGAGCTACAGTACACGGTTAGTGGAAACTTGATTTATTGGTTTAAAGGAGTTTCTTACCTGTTTTCCCAATATACATGGTGTACATAGGTTAGACTTTTGGTATGATAAATTGGGTAGACCACGAACAAGCTTCTTTGCTAAGATTTTGGCTATCTGCTTCATGTTAATATGCCCGAGCTTCTTGTGCCATAAGCTCGCTTCGTCTTGGATTGAGATTAGACATTGCGATTCATCTGATTTCATGTCCAGGAGGTAGATATTTCCATGTCTTCGACCCATGAATGATTGAGTAGAGTCTTTACTGGTTCCTGAACAAATACCCTCTTGAAAGTTGATTCTAAAACCGGCATCACATTGCTGACTGACACTGAGCAGATTGTAGTTGAGCCCTTCAACTAAAGAAACATTGCTTATTGTGAGGTTTCCAATCTTTATAATTCCAAATCCCACAATTTTTCCTTTGTTGTTTCCTCCAAATGAGACTTTTCCACCATTCACTTGAACAAGCTTTATGAAGCAATTTGAATCTCCTGTCATGTGTCTCGAGCATCCCCTATCCAGGTACCATTTCACATTTTTCTTGATAGTGACCTGCATTTAAAAAGAGACTCAAGCTTTCTTTGGTATCCATATTTTCTTGGGTCCTTTTGAGTTAGTCTGATATGCGGTTTTTGCCCAAACTTTATTGACAGGTCTCCAAACCATAGGACATTCTTTCTCAAAATGATATGCACTATTGCACTTTGAACATCTCGAGAGCATTGCGACCTACTGTTTTACAAAGGTCCTTTCAAAATGATTTTTGTAAGCATTTCTTGTGGGTCTTTGTTTGATTCTTTCTTTCACTTTAGGAAAATCAATTAAATTAATGGTTTCAAGAAGTCATTCCCAAACCAGATTTATTAAAATAAGGTCTTTGAACAGAAAGTATTTTTTCCAGTTTTTCAGATCCTAGAGAAAATCTTTTGGAAATATTTGAAATATCATTTTTCAAGAATGCATTTTCTTTTAAAAGATTATCTTTACTTTCTTTGAGAGAATAAACATTATGGTCTAAGCATTTCACTTTTTCTTCCAAAACATTCTCTTGTTATTTTAAAGCAGAATTTTCCTTTTGAGTTTGGAAATTCTTTTAAGAGAAGTCTTAAGACTAAAACATAATTCATCAATGTATTTTGAAACTTTAATAGGGATTTTGAAGTTACTTACCTCGAATTCACTTTCTGAATCTGAATCTGTCTCGAAGTTTGATTCTGAATCCAATTGTGCCATTAGACATATGTTGGCAAAATCATCATCACTATCTTCGCACTCCGTATCACTCCAGGTTTCTGCTTTGAGAGCCTTTCGATACTTTTCAGTTTTTCCTTTCTTCTTCCTCAGAAGAGGACAGTTGGGTCTGATGTGTCCCTTTTTCTTACATTCAAAGCAGACAACATCTTTGTTTGATTCATCATCTTCAGCCGACTTGGTCTGTTGCTTTTGAAAACTTTGTTTCTTTGAATTGAATCTTCTTCCTTTTCTGTTCAGCTTTCTGAATCTTCTTATCATGAGAGCAAGATCTTCATCATCCATGTTGTCTTCAGAATCTGTTACATCATAATCATCATTAGATTTTAATGCAATGGATTTCTTACCTTTAGGATCTTCGTCTTCATTGATTCGTTCCACTTCATAAGACTGAAGGGTCCCAACCAACTCATCGACAGACAGTGGCATGATTCTTTGGGTCTCTCTGATTGAGGTCTTTATGTGATTCCAATCCTTGGAGAGTCCACGCAGTAGCTTGTTTACTTTCATGGGATCAGAAATTGGTTGACCTTGATTTTCAAGACCATTCACGATTTCTGTAAAAACGACTAAACATGTCGGTTATAGATTCTCCCGATTTCATTTTGAAGGCTTCGTGTTTGACCGAGAAGAATGTTGATTCTAGTCTCTTTCACTCGATCGGTTCCTTCATAAGTAATGTGTAATCTATCCCAGACTTCTTTGGCTGTATCACAAGAAGATATTCTGTTATATTCAGTAGGTGATAAAGCACAATATAAAGAATAAATTGCTTTTGCATAAAGAGCTTGTCTCTTGATTATCTCTTCCTGAGTCATTTCGCTAGACTCAACAGTGTCTTTTCCTTTTTCTAAGACAGATGCAGCTTTAGGAATGATTCCTTTTTCTACAACGTCCCATTCCAAAGGATCCTTTGATCTTAAGAACGCCTTCATCTTATTTTTCCATATGTTGTAGTCATTTCCATCAAAGTAAGGTGGTCTGGTATTGCTTTGCCCTTCTACCAGCCCTGGAGCCAACATACTAGCCATGGATCTTTGACTCAAGTAAAACACTTCAAACAAAGTGAGTACACGAGCTCTGATACCAATTGAGATAGCTAGTATACGCACCTAGAGGGGGGTGAATAGGTGCAAAAATAATTTCTCGAGATACGGAAGCAATTCTAGGCAAACGATAGAACGTGAGTTCTCTTTTAATTAACAAAATGAAGTACGATCAAAGTAAAGTAAAGAGTAGGGAAGAGACAATTGAACACGAGGTTTATAGTGGTTCGGCTTATTCCAAGCCTACGTCCACTCTTCCGCACTGACAGCCCACCGGCTGGATTTCACTATGAACAAAAGAGAAGTTACAGCACAGCTTTTCCTTGATTCCACAGTGTAGATGTTCTACCACACTTCCTCAAGGTTTCTCACAAATATAGACTCTCTTTTGTGTATAAGATTTCGCTCAAAGTGATTTGCTAAAACAACAAGGAGCTTCAGACTTTGGAATTCTTCTATCGCGCACACCTCGAACAACTTAGAACGTCTTCCTTATATACTCCTTCATGCCATCATACCCGTTGGCACTTACCAAAGGAATTCCTCCAATCTACCCGTTGGACGGAATCAATTATGAAGATTATTCGAGCTATTAAAGGAACGTGTCGATAGCCGATCAATCATGTTTGCCCATACAATCAGGATCTTAGTTTCCATAAGTAGAACCTTCCAAGAATATTTAGGCAATCATCGGATCCTTAATCTTCGAAACAATCTCGATCAATCAAAGGATTCCGTTATGTCATATCCAGCCATGAGATCTTCTCCAGTCGATAAGGTCATATCCTTAATGAAACATCCAGTTCTGGATAACCTTTCTTCAACGGATTAGAGACTGTCAATGAGGATAGACTTTGAGTCTTGAGTCTGGCTGTCCGGAGGTCTTCGACTTTAAATAACGAGTCCGCAAACCTTCGTGACTAGACTGATGGAAACGTTTTGTCAGCTTCAAAACATTTCAAGAAGATTTCTCCAACACATTATACCCATGTCTGTTGTCCCTTTTAAATATCTAAGAATCCACTTCACAGCTTTCTAATGAGCTTTACTAAGACGCTTCATATTACAACTAACCACCCTCACAGCTTGTGAAGTATTAGGCCTAGTATATATCATAACATACAAAATGCTACTCACGGCACTAGAATAAGGAACGCGGGACATATGCACTTCTTCTTCCTCAATCTGCAGTGATAATTTATCTGAAAGTATAAAGTGCTTCGCTAAAAGTGTACTTACAGATTTTACCAACTACATATTAAAACGTGCCACGATTTTTCTCAATATTTTTTTTAAGATAGACGTAAAACTCCTATAACCCTGTTATGCAAAATCTCCATACCCAATATTTTCTTTGTGGCATCTAAATCTATCATCTCAAATTCAGCATTTAACCGCATCTTCAACACATCAATATCAGATAAATTCTTAACCGCTATCAGCATATCATCAATATATAAGAGTAAATAAATCAAAGAACCATCCTTCAATCTCCTAAAGTAAAGGTAGCTATCCATATGACTTTTCAAGTAGTCTTGGCTGGCCATAAAAGCATCAAGATATATATACCATTGTCTAGGAGACTATTTTAGCTCATACAAAAATTTCTTCAACAAGCAAATATGATCTTCCTTACGTGAAATAACAAATCCCTCTAGCTGCCTCATATAAAATTTCTCATCCAACTCATCGTGAAAAAATGTAGTGTTCACATCTAACTATTCTAACTCAAGATCCAAAGCAACTAAGGCAAGTAAAGCAAGAATTGAAGTATGTCTTACCACATGAGAGAACACCTCATTGTAGTCAATGCCCTATATTGTGTATATACTTTTATCACAAGTCTCGCCTTATACCTCGTTGCCTTGATATTAGGAATGTCCTCTTTCCATTTAAAGACTCGTTTACTCCCGACAATCTTCTAGCTCTTGGGTACTTTGACCAGCTCCCATGTTTGATTTCGATTGAGTGATTCCATCTCTTCACTCATAGCCCCTAGCCATTGCGATGACTCAGAGCTAACCATCGCCTCAAAATAAGACGAAAGCTCATTTGTCTCACCTCATTACCTATAGTCAATACATAAGCAATATCTGTATAACCATAACGTACTGGTGACTTAATTTGCCTTCTCTCTCTATATGCGCCTATAGTGTGCTGTGGCTTTGTTGGTTGTTCACTATCATTGACTTAAGAAATTGTAGCCTTATCTACTGCTTCAACTTCTATTACCTTAGAGGTCTCAGGAGTCTCCGCTTGAAACTTCACCTCACTAATGACATCGTGATCTGTTTGCTCTACGAGTTGTGTCTTAGAACTCCTCTATTGAAGTATTATAGTCTCGTCGAAGATCACATCTCTTATGATTAGAAAACTATGTGATAGGATCAGTGCACCATAGCCGGTAGCCTTTCACCCCATTTGCATAACACATAAATATGCATTTCTTAGCCCTCAAGTCAAACTTACCATCACTCGCATGAGTATACGTAGGACATCCGAATATATGTAATATGAAGTAATCATCAGGTTTCCTCGACCATACTTCCTTAGAAGTCTTCTACTCTATAGTAGATGATGAGGATCGATTAATCAGGTAACACGCCATGTTTACCGCTTCGGCCCAAAATTTCTTGTCAAGTCCTACATGCGAAAGCATGCATCAAGCTCGCTTAAGTAAAATTATGTTCTTCCGTTCTATCGCGCCATTCTACTGTAGTGTCCTAGATACTATGCGGTATTTCACATTCCCTTTTTTCTTGCAGAACTCAGTAAAATATTTACCACAAAACTCCATGTCATTATTGGTTTTCAAGCACTTGATTTGTTTATTTGACTGCTTCTCAATTAGTGCCTTAAATTTCTTGAACCAATCGAACACTTTATATTTGTGTTTCAGAAAGTATACCCATACCTTCCTCGAATAATCATCGATAAGCATCAGCATATATTAGGTACCTCCTTAAGAAGGAACTGAAGACAAGCCCCAAACGTTTGAATGAATATATTCAACTGGTCGTTTAGTCGAATGAACAACTGTGGTAAACTTAACTCGACGCTACTTCCCAAAAATGCAGTGCTCACATAAGTCCAGCTTCCCTATCTTTTGAACAACCCTTTATCACTTAGCATCATCATACATGCCTCACTTGTGTGCCCTAAACACATATGCCATAATTGAGTCAAGTTAGAAAGTGACTCACCTGATAAAACTGCAATGGTTTCGGTCACGGTCTATCCCAGTAGATGATAGAGAGTATTCACTTTCTTCCCCTTCATCATCATCATGACACCTCAAGAGATCTTTAGTACTCCACCTTCAACGATGTACCTACACCCGAGTCATCGAGTGTCTCTAGAGAAATAAGATTATTTTTTAGCTCTGGTACATGCCTCACATCCGTCAATGTGCGCACCACCCCCATCATGCATTCGAATCTGAATTGTCCATATCTCCACAGCCTTGCAAGTTACATTATTTCCCAAAAGAATGCTACTACCATTTGTAGTTTAGTAAATAATAAATTAGTTCTTATGAGGCGTCATGTGACACCCATTATCTGAGATCAACTCACTTGACTATATTTATCAAAAACTTTGTTTACGTATACATCAGGAGATGAGGTTAAGGAGGGGGATTTCTACAAAAAAAAAATTAGGAGTCACAAACACTAAATATCCCGCCTCCTATCGAGTATGTACATAGATCGACAAAAACAAAACTCTCCCACACTTCGAGTGCTCCTCAGTCACCTTCTAATCTGAAGAAAAGACACAATAAACAAGTATGAGCTTTTAAAATAAAAACTCAGCAAGTGGGCGGTTAGTCCTAACTTGGATTTGGCCAATAACAAGACAAATAGGTAAATAAGTCATCAATTTGCTGAATCCACATAAATCTAGCTGCAACAATCACCCAGGGGGAGACGACACTCCACCCTGAACCCCCTCGCACCCAACCTGGCATCACGAGGTCCCCTGAGAAGCTATTCAGCCATTCTCAGACCTCTGGAGAGAATACTACTATTCTTCATCACCCCTCTCCAGGCATCCCGACACCCAGGGTCTCACATTGGCTCATTAGCCAATCATATATTCATAGTTCCTCCTTGTTGCAGCATCAACAACTCCAATGCACAAAACAGCTCTCTCTTTCCTAAAGTCAAGTATAAGTCCTAGACTTAACAAACTTGGGTATCACAAGCTATCTCATTAAATTCTTAAGTAACCAATGTCTTATTGAGATCAAAATCACAACATCAGACAATATGTCATATGCAACACCATCAGAAAATCATAACCTGGAATTCGTTCACCTTCCCCGTGAATTTCAACAAACTCAGAATATGGGCAACCTTAACCAGAATGCATACTTTCGGGAATTAATTTGAAAACCATATGAAATGGGCTTGAAAGATCCTAAAATTTTAGTAGATTATAAATAAGACATTAACAAACATTTTTCACGGAGGATTCTGAACCTAATTGTTTATGTACAAGGAGCAACAAATCACACAGCTAAGACTCACAAACTGAACTGTTTTCCAGCATCAGCGTGCACAATTAAGAGTATGTTTCAGTACCTAAAACTTCACCAATTTCTACGAAATTTTTATATGTCATACATGAAGATGTCGGCTACAACTTTCATGAAGGAATCGTGACCAGAATCAAGCTAGGAACTTCTATAGAAAATTCGTAAGGTCACAGAGTCACATGTACTGTAGTTCTGCACACCATACACCCGCTAGGAACTTATGTCCATACGCTGACTATTTAACCTCAGAAAAATCCATGAAAAATATATGTCATATTTTAAGGTATCTTGCACAACTTTCCTAAAAGAAGTTTCACCCAAATCTCAACACAACAAGCCACACAAAATTGACAAACCAGCGAGGTCAAGAGTTCTCAGTTCTGGAAAATAGAAGGCAAAACTCAAAACACTCACAATCTACAAACCTAAATTAAATATAATGGAACCAATTAACCAAACGGAAGTCTTTGAGCGATCGACTAAGCAATTCTCGACACCCACGACTCGCTGGAATTAAGTGGTTACATCAAAGGCCTACCCAGTCCAAAACGTGCATTCCGGTACCCAATCTTGGACTTAAACAGCAACCTCAGTCCATACATCGCACATGCCGAGCTATGATGAGTTCATCTGAACACCCTAGACCCCAAGGACAGCTCTACACTCAGCATCCGGACAGTAACGAACCCATACGTTCTCAACCCAGCTCTGGACAGAGCTTTTGCAACCAACTTCTGCACCTAAATCGCAATACCAAGTCCGAAATCGTCTTGCACAATTGGGCAAAGTTAATCCATGAACTCAAGACCTTAATAGCAGCCCTACTTGCCTGGATTTTCTTCACCGACAGAAGGAAGAGGAAGCGTCGGGCGAGTTGGGCTTCGCGGTCGGCGGCAAAAGCTCCGAACGGAACCGAACGGCGACGATTCTGATACTAGATGGAGGCGCCGGTCGTGAAAGGTCGAGATGGGGTTGGGCTCGGTGGAGACGAACGGAAGCGAGAGGAAAGGAAGGCGGTGTGTCTCGGTAGAGAAAACACAGATGAGGGTGGGTTCTTCGTAACAGAGAGAGAGAGAGAGAGAGAGAGAGAGAGAGAGAGAGAGGAATAAAAAGAAACATAATACGTGAAGCCTCCCCTCCTTCTTCAACAACACCTGGACGCAACGTGGGGGATGAGCAAAATAAATGTTTCTCTTAATTTATTTCTTCCCCCTTTTTTTTTAATTATTATTTTTACTATCACATGGGGGAGAAGCGATGGGGGTTTTGTAGATTCTTGCTTTACGGAAAAAGCCTTTTAAAAATCTTTTTCTCCTTATGACCAAAATTTTCTTCTTGGGTTTTGATTTATTTTTATGGGTGATTACTATTTTATTTTTATTATTTATTTTATTATATATATTTTAAATAGTCTCAAATATGCTCAATCTAACTAACGAAATTTTTGGGCGTTACACGTCATATGATAAGAACACCTCGAATCTAGCATCCAATCGTCTCTTGACGAAGTGGTAGTCACACATAAAACGGCTTCTACATGACTAGTGCTCCCTCGGCAACGTTTGTCACACTGCTTGTAGCATTCTGTATCTCACATTTATTCCTCAGCTTTGGATAATTTCTCTTGATGTGCCCCTCCTCGTGATACTCAAAACACTTCACACGTCCCTTGGAATTTTTATGGCATGATTTCAATATACTTTTACCTCTGCTACTACTAGGCCTTTGATGTTGTTCTCTACCTTGAATCGTTAGTGCTTGCACTACTTCTTGCACCATACCGTATCTCACAATTTTCTCTGCCCCTCCTTAGAGAACAAGGCAAACTTTACCTATTTTGAGGTAATTGTAGTACGCCCCTATAACAGTGAATCAGTAAAGTGCTCCCATGACTCTGATAAAGAAACTAACAACATTATGCTATGTTCTTCATCATCAAGTATCTTACAAATGTTCTTCAAATCGATCATGAGTTTATTGAATTCATCTAGGTGGATTCTGATAGACGTACCTTCAGTATATCTATATTGAAACATCCTTTTCAACATTTATAAGCAATTGTTCAAACATTTCTTCACATAGAGTGTGACATCCTGAATTTCGACCTCGTCTTGATAATATGAAATGGGCATTTCATCAACACGCCTATGATCCTATTTCTCTGAGTTGGTCATTCACAAGTTAACTAATTTACCAGGTGAAGCCGTTAAGGGATATAAACGCAGCAGACGTAAGAATTCGATTAAAAATCGAATGCTCGACCGTGATAATCGGCAAGGGTCAATATGACACCGTTATAATCGATTAGTGATCGAATATAGGTCGATTCGATGGAATGGCATAATTAAATTGTGGGTGATTTCACATGATTGCAAAATTCGCGCCAAACGGCACTAATCCGATTTTCTATCAATTTTGTACTTGGTGCTCGTAATTGAAATCTTGAGATTTTGACAACAACCGAGAGTTGCCGATAAAACGAAGATGCACAAACGTGGATCGAAAATTATTGACCATGGGTCAAACGCGATAAAATCCCTAAAAGCTACTTAGTAGGTTATGTTGTACTAAAATCACGTCCGGTCGATTTTAACCACGAAATGGAGTTTGGTTTCGGGAATCATACGTTCGAGCGTGTCATGATTTATTTATAGGATGCCGTCTCGTCTTTCAGAGAAATTCCATCGAGCTCGGGATTTTGCGGAAAAATCAGTTTGCGGCAAAAAAAGAAAATAAAAAGGGAAATTCGGATGGGTGGACCAAGTTGGATTTTTCTACCTCAATTAGGCTTATTTTGGGAAATTAAGCTTAGGAAAGTAATTTGGGAGGATGAAGATGTGCATGAAGACTTTTGGGGCCTTCTAATGGTGATTTTAGATATTTCCCATTGACTTTCCCTCTCTCTTCCCCTCTCTCACGCACATATTCTTCCCCCCTTTTGCTGCCAACCTCACCCTTTTTGCCCATTTCCCCTCAGCCTTATCTTCTCCATTTTCTCCTTCTATTTTGCTGCCACAACTCCCCACACATTTCTTCTTCTCTCCCAGCTATTGCCAACACCATCATTTCCCTTCCCCCCCTCAATCATTCTCCTCTCGCCACATCAACCATCGCCTCCACTTCCCCTCTTGTTTGCTGCCCCATCATCCAACTCCATTTGTACGCCCTCATCCCACCACCTTCCATCCATCACGCCAGCATCCATCACCTACCGCCCAACTCCATAGCAACTGTCCACCAGAACTCCACACCTGCAGCCACCAACGGCCAGCAGCCCGTCCCCACCGTTAGCTCCATCCAACAGTTGCGCCATCACCACCGAGCAGCCACCACACCTTAGCCACCAGCGTCCACCCAAACCAAGACCAAGCTGAGCTGAACCCTTCCTTTTGGCCGTGAGCTGGTCAGGCCATCACGGCCGCTAGTGGAACTTCGTTCGAGTCACGGCAAACTCCGGTTCTCGTCGCCGTCACGTTGCCATCACCGTGAGCCCGCCGCCGTCGAATTTTGGTGAGTTAACTTCCTAATCCTTAATGAGGTTGTTAATTTCACTTAGGGGTTATATTAGTGTTAATTATCATGGTTAGATTAGTGCTAAGAATCATTAGTGTTAATTAAGTTGGATTAGCTTAAATTCAGATAAGTTCACTGGACCCTCGTTGTTTGCCATTTTTGTGGGGAAAATATGCTACGATTTCGAGGTTCCTTTCTTCTTAAAAAATGTTCTAGACATCTTCAAATATGACATATATTTTACTCCGAATTTTATGGATTTAAATGAACAAGATTTCAGTCTCGCCATTTGCAAAATAGAATCTCGGCTTGTGCTGAAATAGTGACCTTTTGGTGTTCAATGGATTTTTATCAACTCTTAGGGTTCGATTTTTAAAATATTGTTTGCACAAAAGTTGTTTTTCACATCTTGTATTTTAACATATTCAAATTTCAGATCAAATAGACAAGTTTTGGACCTTGAACCAAACTTATTTTGGAAAACAGAATTTTTGGATATGGGCACAGTTTTTGTAACGGTTTGAGCAAATTACTGCTCTTAATCTAGGAAGATTTGGGTTAAGGTGTCTCAATAAAAATGTCCGTTTAGGTGTCATTTACAACATATTCATATTTGAGAATTTTTCGAATTCATTTGATTAGGTTTCTTGATTTAAACTTAGAGACGCGCGAGTGGCCCGATTTCTGCTGGTTAGGACCGGTTGTGATTTTGTTGTTGTTCTTGGTGTAGTACTTGCTGAATCATGTGTATTTGGTGATGAGGTTGACTCGTGGCATGCTGAGAACTTATGTGTGAGATTGTGAGGTTAATTGGTCTTTGTTGGTTATTTATTGTTATTGCAAAAGGTGACCCTTTGGACTATTAAATAGAAAATAAATGAGGTGTCGGGTCCAGACACCAAAACTTATTTGCCCAATACAACAATAAGGTTTTAAACTAGGTGCGTACAAATTTTGACGGATTAATTTTGAGTATGTGAGCACTTATGAATTTATTTCTAAACGTGTTGAACAAAAAAAAAAAAAAAGAGGTTATTAAAGCTTAGTTCCAAAAAGGAGTGTTTGGAAAAGAAATTAGAAAAGAAATATGACATCGGGTTTGGACGTCAAGTTTTATGTGCTCAATAAAACGATGAGGTTTTATACTACATGCGTGCAAAATTTGATGGGTTAATTTCAAGCACATGACCTTGTACCAATTTATTTTGAAAGGTTTTGAAAAAAAAAAGGGTAGTTGCAAGTTTTATTATTTGAAAAGGAATTTTGGTTTTCTTGGCTAAATGACGGAAGATAAGAAATTGGTTTGGTTGATGACATGCGTGTATGGTCACTAAGTGGAACCCGTCACTCAACGGGAGTTTGGGGGCGATGCTCGATTTTATCGGATGCCCGATGGGGGTCCAGAAGCCGGTAGCTGTGGAGGCCGGACCGATGCTCCTTTATGAGATGCCACTAGGCAAGGGTTCTAGACGTTGCCACGCCCGATGGGGCGGGACAATGCCTGATTTTTATTGAATGCCTGGCGGGGGTTTGGATGATCGCCAACTAGGGAGTTGGCTGTGGTCGATGGGCCTTAACAACTAGAACATGCTTGAGTGATTGAAAGAGTTGTGCCTTATTATCTGGCAAAATTGTGTGACACGGTACGGGACGTGTCATAACAGTTTGGCTTTATAATTGTGACCCTTGTGATTGATTGATATATGAAAGTGAGGCGTTCCTGTTGTTGATTACGCTTGCTGCGTGTATAAATGTATATGAGATATACTAATGTGCAGGGAGGTGCTGAGGCGAGGTAAGTTCTGAGTGGTGCATGTTTAGGACGCCTCTGAGTGAATTCTCATCATAATTGGGGTTTAGGGTGTTGACTCGCTGAGATATTGTCTCACCCTGTCGTGATTTAAAATTTTCAAGTCCCTAGTGTGGAGAACCCGGAGCCCGAGGCTAAAGGGTTTGGAGCGTAGATGGCCAGTAGATTCTTTTGGGTCAGACCTTATGTTTATAGACCTATAAGACTAGTTTGATATGTGTGTAAAGTGATTTGTGATAATTGGCTTGTCTTTCCACTATCCCAATGTTTGATGGTGGTCAGGGTATCTATTTATTTCGCTTCCACATGTGCATAAAATGAAAGAGTCGGTGACGCATCTTGGGAATGTCGCAAAATTTTAGTCGATCGCCGAGGGATGTGTGCATGCCCAGGGTTTAGGGAGTGACATAGAGTGCTTGAAGTCTTGCTCATAATGCTGCAACATTCTTCTTGTCGGCAACTTCTATTAAAATCTCATCTGACAAGTTCAACATAATTGTGCTATTTGCTTTTTCCATTAGATCTATCCTCTCAGCAGCTTTCATTATAGTCAGCAACTCATCTTCATGATCAAGTGCCTTGGCCAAACCTTGGGTTGTTAATAATGCCCGCATCTTGATGCTCCATAACCCAAAGTTGTTCCTCTTATTGAACTACTCAATTTTCGATTTCCTCTCAAACATAATTGCAATAACGGAATTTCCAAATAACAATTAGACAAGCAAAAACTCCAAATCACAATCAATAAATTTGATCCCAAGCTTTGATACTAATTGTTGAAATATATAATGCGTGAAAAAATGACGGAATCTTACAATATACGTCAATGTGAATCACTGGAGAAATAAATGAAAAATAATAAGGACACCAAAAATTTACGTGGTTCGGTTCCAAAGAGAAGAGCCAGCAGCAAATAATCTACTATAATCGGAGAATCAGAGTTTACAATTGCTCACACGTTTAAGTGTTTTCCATACCTAGATTTAAGCCAAAACCCAAAGTATTTATAAATAAACAACTCACTTAGACATAAATTCACGACACAAAATTACCATACATTCAAGCTCAAAGTAAAATGTTTTACGTACGCCAAAACAAGAACTAGGCATCTGTCTCTTCTCCACAGACATATAGCTTCGCATTCTCAACCCCTTCGAGGCTTGTGCAATGTATAGACGTGTGGACGTGCAGCTTCTTTTTCTTTCGTAGGGCTCCTGTTCTTTTTTCCACTATAAAGCACTCCTTTTATATTGTGTGCCCATAGTCAAAACTTTGACTCTGGCCCCACCTTGGATTCTTTTCTCCAATATGGGTTCTTCTTCCACCTTCTTCTGCACGAACAAAGAAAGATAGAAAACCCTAACTTTTTTTTTTATTTTATCTTTATTTTATTTCCTCCTTTGTGCAGCTATAAGGAGTTCAACAAAAAAAGGGCTTTTTCATCCAATTTGAAATCTACTTGGGAAATCTTTCTTAACAAGTTCAATTTAACAAATCATTATCCAAATTCAAACTCGAGACATTAATTTAATAAAAATGCCCTTTGCATCGATAGTTATCCGAAATTTTCTAAATCGTTTTGGCTTTTAGATAAGTTTTAAAATTGGAACCTCCTTGGATGCAATGGCAGATATAACTTGCTTCAGTTTTGGCTTATATGCTAGTTTTTAGGTCCACACCATATTGTGTAACGAGGCATAGCTTTCTTTGAGAAAGCTACTCTCACCGAATTATCTTAAATGGTAACTTGTGCCATTTTGCTGGTCCTTCGTGTGTGCTTTTGTGAGTTCGGGCTTGTATTATATCTTTCCTTCTTAGATAGTTCTTTGCCTTATATTTCTTATTCAATTGTTGTTGGACGCATCAAAGAGCAACCAAAAGCATCTGATCCATTCATTAAACACGTGAACTCATATTCTCGTGGAGTTATTCGCCAAATTTACGATATGGACACCTTGACACATTTGTAACTATTTGGATTGTGCCTCAATTTTCAATTTACGCTTCATATTCTTATCGCAGGATTTCGAACAACCACCTTACCCTACTCAATTTGATTAATATCAAAACAGCTTCATTACTAAACTAAGCAGATCACCGAATCAACAAGCAATTCACCGCCTCAATCAAAGACCGGACATGCTAGCATAATAAACCACGCGGACGTCATGAAAAAAATGCATAATATATGCTAATCACTAGAGGTGATAAAATGGATGATGAACCCATATTGTAATTCAGATTCAATGACCTGGTAATAACATGAGTTGTTAGCTATCTGTGATAAAAGGGAGATCTAAAACTTACTATTTTTTTTTTTTAATCTCAAGCCACTCTTAAATGTGGTGCGACACAAACATGGACATCACCTATACTTAGTTCACTAATCAGAGATATGATCAGAATAAATCAAGAACGGACCTCACTAAAAGAGTGCACCATTTCATGGCAATAATATAATAACAATGAAAACAGTAATAAATAATAATAATCTGTACGCCCTTCATGCAATTGGTCGGCTAAATGTGCTTTGAGTCAGATGTAAACCAGGAGTTCATGTACTAGATCTTAGAAGGAACTTCTGATACCCTCAACAGTTTCATCGTATTTTTGTTATTGGGTTTTCCTTTCGTAACAAACACACACACAGACGAAAAAAAAAATCATAAGCCAGAAAAACTTTCCGAGGAATGCTCTCGAACTATTCGTTCTTAAAAATATTTAAACGTCTAGCATCACATTTAAAATTGTTTTAATGCCTAAACGAAAAAAAAAAACAGTTAGTATCTCTTAGCAAATCCCTCAAGTTAGCACATGGATTACATTATCCCTTGCATAGACAATCCATTAAATATGCTATTCAGGAATTTAATTATTGTAATTAGCGTGTGATATCGCATGCGTGTGGATAAGGAGAGTAGCTAAGCTAAGCTCTTAGAATAGATCAGAGGGATAAATAATTAACTTGATGCCATGTAAAAAGGTGTCTTTTGATCAATGGAAATGCATATGCTTTTGAAGGTCTTTATTTCTTCTTTAATTCAATCTGGAAGAGACTTTGCTTGCAGCTTGTTAGGACATGGAACCTACTCACAATGGAAAAGTATATGGCAATTATGTTCCTATTTTTCTATGCCCAGCTCCCATTATGGATGAGTCCAACGATGCAAACCAACCAGATGGATTGGCTCTCTTTAATCTACTTCAGACAGTGTGGATGAGGATTTGCTTGGAGCTTTGAGCTCATGGAATGACTCTTTTCATCACTGTGAGTGGCAAGGCGTGATATGTGGTGGACGGCATCCCAAAAGAGTCATGTCCCTCAACTTGATGTCGAAAGGCTTGGGGGGTCTTCTATCGCCTCATGTCGGAAACCTCTCTTTCTTGAGAAACCTCGTCCTACAGAATAACAGCTTTCGCAGTGAAATTCCACAAAGCTCTCTTTGAAATGGCCAAAAATCAAGGACCACGTCCATTCTTGATTTCCTTTCTTCGCAGCACAGCTTTGAGTAAGGACATTCATAAAAATCACAATTTCTTAGTCCTAGCCGCATGGAACTGGTGATGTTTTCCCGCAATGGATCCAAACCTGTGGAACAGCAAACATCTTTCAACAAACAACTCTCACCGGCGAATGTTCTCTTACGAATTTGTGTTAGCAAGGCAAGACTGTCACGTTATTTCTCAAATCAAATAGAAACTGCACATTGCCATTTCCGCCGCCTTCAGTCTATACAGTCTGCAATGCACGCACAATAACCGTTCAATCACAGAGCTTTACCTCAAAGCAAAAAGGAGGACGCGTCACTCCTTCCATGCAATGGCTGTTTTTCAGCAAGATTGAATAGCAGCAGCCTGTACAACATGACAATAAGTGAAGGAGAGTAACTTCAGTTCTTTCCATCACTATTTATGCTAGCCTTAGCACCGGATAACTGAAGCTTACCTCATTCTCTTGCCCCACAATTCTGAGAAAGAAAATACAATTGGACATGTATCGAACGTGCAACATCATCAACGACAAAGAAATGATGAAAGCAACATCCAGAAGCAGGGAACTCTGTATAAATTGAAATATAAATACCTAAAAGGAAACCAATAATCTTCTCCAAGGGTGATGATTGACGGAAGATGGGATGCATCTAGGAATTTTATCTAACATTCTCAAACTATTAGTTCAGGTCGTAGATTCATACTATATCTAATCATCTAGCTATTATTTGTGAAACAATTTTGGGTACTTTTGAAGCATGACGTTTTTGTAATCGCTTTGACACTATTGCGTATCACTGCCAATGGCGGCCATACGTGCAAATGCCACATCCATCGCAGCGATTCTGCTTCTTGGATGTCTGTAAAAAAATAAAATAAAGTAAGATGCTAGGTCCATGTGATCATATCGTCTTCAACTGCAGGAACCAACGCCCAACACTTTTGAGAATACGAAAAATGCAATTAACGAACTTTTTTCTTTCACGTGTTTGCACGTCATGCTGCATCTTTATGCTCAGGGTTTTGAAATAATTGCTAGGGGGATAGGGCGGACAGAGACTACTTCCGACATAGAGAGAGACTCGACTAATGTCACTGTCCCAAGACACATGAAAGAAATTGCGCAGCGAGATGAGAAAGATTTGACGCACATCATCATCCAAAAACTTACAAGTCCAACAAAAGTACTTCCCCATGCAAACACCACCTGTGAACATGGAAACCAAAGGTTGAGAATCAACATCTGCACTGTAGTTTATTTTTGGCCAGTCTTTTTAAACAACTTCACATTTTTTGCCCTCCTTCAAAAAGCTTTTTAGTGCAATCAAAGTAGGTAATGAAGGATAGAATGTTTAAAATTACCTCTTGAGCACTATCACAGATTGAACTTACAACCTGAAACAAAGCATGTAGGTAAGTGGGAACATCAAGTAATCAGTCGGTCTATAAACATGCTAGAAATTCGATGGCATCCATCCGCTGAACTTGATGGCAAGGCGAGCCAATGCCCTGCTTTTGTTTATATTGATATGTTATTCTGGTCATAAGAGAACGGTATGTCTTCTTATGGAAAGCATGTCCATAGGCTGAGGATTGAAGAATAGAATATTTGACATATTCACCAAACTGTGGACTACTCATCCGAACTCAAATGACATGGTGACTTCTGCACATATCCGTCATGCAGTTACGGCGGACTGCACATACCAAAATATTAGAGCACACACTACAAAGTTAGCAACAGGTCAGAACGCAATCTCTTCTTAAGATAACTCATGTCACTAGCACCCAAAATTTAGAGGCAGCTGAAGCGGTGACTATATTTGGGTTAACGATCATCCTCTAATAGATGGCAAGTAAAAACTTAATTGCAATCTATCAACTGAGCTTGCACGAAAGTATCTCGTAGATATCTAGTGCGTTCTTCATGTCATAACAAAAGGAAGTTCTCAAGCACACTTTAGTCTAGGGGCACAAGGGGTCACCTTTGCATCATCATGACAGTGAAGGCGATAAAAAATCTCGTTGCAACAGGGGGCTCTAGTGCGGCACATTCAACGGTAATGAGGACATCTGCCGCAGCAGCAGCAGCAGCGTCTTTGATATTAACTGAAAGTTGAGAAGGACAAAGCTTGAACTACTATTGCTCAAGAATGAGTCGAGACGTTGCTTGTACGGAAAGTACCGCTCGCTAACAAATCAGTAACAATAGCATCTTCACGGTCAGAACAGAGCACGGTCGGAAACACGATTGGACAGTGCAGGAATTGTAACAACAGGAGGGAACCGAGTGGCGGCCGATGAGGAGGAACAGCGACGTTAATTATGAGCCAGAAGTGGTGATCGCCTGATCGGAAATGGAGCGGCCGTGGAACCAGAGGGAAAGCAGGACCGAGAGAACGTTTCTCTGTTTTCAGTTCCCCCTCTTACGCGCGCACGTGCCTTCATTCGGGGGAAGAGGGGAGAAGAGAGAGAGAGAGAGAGAGATTAAAGTAAGGAAGGAAAGAGGCCGGGCCTTCTCTCGGCATGGGCGTTGGACCTCGGATGGGCTCCATTTTTCAGCTCCTTTCTGTTGCTGAGCCTTATTCGATGGGCTATTGGACAAATCTAAAGAGATCTGGGCTCAAGTCCGATATTGTCCGGCGGGGAGCTCGAGTTGTGGATCTGGGCTGAGGTCTTATTAGTCCTCTCCTTTTAAAAAAAAAAAATTGTTAACTTTACTTATCTTTACAAAATGCAGATTCAATTTGCTAGCAAAAATTTGGGTGTCAACGTCCACGTTGCCAACTCTATTGATTGGATATATACGCTCATCCTATTTCCAATGACCATAATTGGTTCTGTCAAAGTATGGAGGTCTGGGGGTAGATTGACCCTCATAAAAAATTGGACTAAGGTTGGTCGACAAAGAATAGGATCTTTATAATCAGAAGTAAACAACACTTCAAAGTACAAGCAACACAATATTTAGGCTTTGTCCATTTCATGGAAAATAACTTCTAGAAAAATATTTTTCAAATTTTCCGATGTTCATTTCATGAAAAATGAATTAGTCAAGAAAAACGTTTTCTACTATTGGAAAAGAAAAAACATATTCAAAAGTGAGGAAAATATTTACATTTTCAAAAAGTAGAAAATATTTTCCATGACTTCTTCCACCTCACGTTCTTTCACCAAACACATTTTCATTCCATTTTATGTTTACTTTTTCTTTTCTCTTTTTACATTGATTTTTAATTTCTATTTTATTTTTGCTTTTCTCTCTTTCTTTCTCTTCTACTTTGACCTTGGCAGGTTGATGAAGAAGAAGAGAAAGAAAGAAAGAAAAAAGCAAAAAGAAAAAGAAAAAAAGGAAAGGAAAAGAAAAAAATTAAACATTAAAAAATAGATTTAAAAAAATGAAATAATGGAAAAAATTATTGAGAATGAGCGCATGCAGGAAAATATTTTCTTACCAAACGGCGTTGTTCTAGTTTATTTTCAAATTTCAGCCGAATACGGGATAAGATGATTATTTTCCTGGAAAATGGCTTGCTAGAAAATAATTTTCAAAAACACCACATTTATCGAGAAACAAACAAAGCCTTAATACCAATTATTGAGGTCAACAATGCAACCTAACAAAGGGATGAATGGGTTGATTTACAAAAGTAAAAAATAATTTATAATAGCTCAGGTTAAGAAACGCAAATTAAATAAAAAGGGGACAAGGCCTCAATAACAAAAATTTCAAATGATAAAATTTGATTATGCGTTATGTATGTATAAAGGTTTAATTAATGTAAAATGATTGATCTACAAAAAATCTAGAAAGAACTTATCAATGAAAATGATGTCCTTAAGTCATAAAAGACGAAGACGAATCAAAATCTAAGGTGATTTTGTTAAAAAAATATTTTTATTGCTCAATTTTCTTACATTAATTAACCATTTAACAACACAAAATGAGCATCAAATTTTTGTTATTTGATTTTTTGTTCTTTGTGGCATTTTTCTTTTCTACTTAATTGCGTTTCGTTTTGTTCAAATACCTACTAGTTCTATTAATATATCCATGAATTCTCGACCAACTTTTATTATCTATATTATTATTGATAGTCAAATTTTGTGGTACTGATAATTTAGTTAATTTTTTTTCATTTTCTGTACTGTTTTTATTTTTCTTATAGAAATCAACGGTAAAAGGCACTCTTTCGAGAAAAAAATGAGATGAAGAAACAAGTTTGCCCCTTTAACGTCATCTACATTGCACATGTGAATGGAGAATATAGTCAAATGTTAACAGCTATAACCAAATAAAAGTTCAAGAAGTAATGTGTAACAGTCAAAAGTTTATGTCAAACATGTATTTTCCCGAACTTTGGAGCAATTTTTGTAATTTTTTCACAAATTTATTATGCAATGCCGATTTTCTAATATATTCATAGGGAGATTAGTGTGTATTTATGTATGTTGGGTGAGGAAATATGAGAAGCCAAACTTATTTTGTACATATTTTAGGTATTTTAGGTATATTGGTATAGTTTACTGTTTAATAAAATTTTATTAGAGAATGATGGAAAAAAAAGATATAAAAAAGAAATTAATTAAAAAAGAGAGGAAAAATAAAATAAAAAAATAAATCAAAATAAAGTACATAGTCACAAGAGATTTTTACCATCTTCATTTATAAACTTTTAGGTTCGTTTATATTGAGACGTCGTTTATATTAACCAATATATATAATATGATGTGAATATATCCAATTTTATACTTACAATCACCAAATGGTGGATAAGAAATGATAAAATCCCACGATTTCCTAACCTATCATATTTAATCCTAGCCTAATTAGAAATATAGATGACTAAACATAACTAAAGAGAATAGGGACGGAGAGCCAATTCAAGTTCAATGAGCTGTGTTGATGGGCCTTCGAAACCTAGTTCGCAGGTTGATTAGCTTCCCCGAGTCAAAAGGCTGGAGACACTCGTTGCATTTGGGCCATAAGATGCTGACAATTCTCAACAACAGACTGGACTACCCATGGGCTTTCGGTTTGGCCCGAGATAAGGAGGGTTGTAGATAAGCTATCACTTTCCATCCTCACCAGATCACCACTTTTCCTCCACAGATTAGTTCCACCCTATCTTCAAAGGGAGCGCCAAGGCTTCTCTCACTGCTAGGATTTCAGGCACGAGGGCCGTTGGAGCATGAATTTTCTTGGCAAAGCCGGCCACAAGAGCCCATGAGCATCTCTACACACCCCAACTAATGAACCCACTCAAAAGCGAATGTTGTGCACTAAGGCAGCAAAGAACTCTTATTAATCGCATGCTTAATTGCTTTGACCAATCACCTTGTGCCAAGTGTTTATGAGCATTTCTTATCTTCTCACAAATACTAACACTCCCATTATTTGCATGGATAATTGCTTTGAGACTGTTGAGTCCTACTTCCAACGGTGGCCACACTAGCAAATGCCACGTCCATTGCAATGATATTGGTTGTAACATATTATCGCATAAGCTATCAGGAAATTAACGCGATATTATTAGAGAAATAAATGAGAAACAATAAAGGACGCCAAAGATTTACGTGGTTCAGTACCGAGTATCGGTACCTACATCCACGGAGAGAGTCGGCAGCATATAATTCACTAATAATTAGAAAATCCAAGTTTGCAGTCGTTCACATGCTCGAATGTTTCTCACACCTAAATTAGACTCGAATTTAAAGTGTTTGCAAAAATACTCACAACACAAATCCCGTTCACGGCCAAGCAACAAGCGCCCCACTCTCCGATTCTTCCTTTTGTTCTTTGTGCGGCGTTCCCCAGGAAATCACAGTGCGGCTACACTTTGTTGAAGGAGCCCACTCCACGCTTCTCAAAGAAAGAAGCCACTGGCGGCCATTCTCACAACGAGGAACCCCTTTTGTCTTGCAGTGGTAGGGGACTTCTTTCCTCTCATTCGTCCAACCTTCGGCAAAGGTCAGTCCAACTCTTCAATTTTATTGTGCTGTCAAACTTGGATATTTATTCAATCTGGTTGGATTCCATAAATGACTCAGACTCAAGACATAATTTAATGATACCGCTTGAATGTCTGCAGAAAGAAAAAAGAAAAAAAAAGTAAGACGTGAAGTCCATGTAATCATAGTCTCCTGCTGCAGGATATGACCCCTAACACTTATGACAATCTGTATAATGCAAATAAGAAATTTCCTTTCAACATGAATGCCCATTGTTAAGCATTTTTATGCTTTTTGTTTACATTGATACTATCCAGGGCATAGGAGAATAGTATGTCAGGTTATGGAAAGCACGTCTGTTTGCAGAAGATTGAAGAATCACATTCATCATCATATTCACCGAACTATAGAGTACTTATCAGAACTCAATCCACATGGTGACTTTCATTTATGATACGAAAGAAGTCTGATGCAATTAACTAGTGAATTAACTTCTAGAAAATATCATTGGCAACCTTCTGCACATATTTGTCACATAAAAATGGAAACCTGCACATATTGCAATATAAGCGCACACATTTCAAAGTTATCATCAGGTCATAGTGCAATCTCATATGAAGATAACTCATGACGCTAGTGCCCAGAATCTACAGGCACCCGAAGCACTGCCTCCATTTGGTTGATGATCATTCTCTAATGTATGGCAAGTAAAACTTTAATTGCAATCTATGGACTAAGCTTAAAGTATCTCCTAGATATATATCTAATGCCTTCTTCATGTCATGACAAAGGAAGTTACCAAGCATTCTTAAGTCTATGAAGGGCAGAAGGGATCACCTTCACATCATTATGACAGTGATGGCAATTGAAGATCTTGCTGCAACAGGGGGCTGTAATGCTGCACCTTCACTAGTAACGAGGACATCTGCAACAGAGCAACTTTGATATTAATTGAAAGTTGATGGGAATTAACCTGGAACCGATAGTGCTAAAAAATGAGTTGAGACATTACTCGTACTACAAGTACCCTCTCTCTAGCAACCCGGTAGCATTAGCATCTCCTTCAACTTTTTCGACAGGCATTTGTTCCACATCCATCTGCTAAAGGACTGCTAGCTCAATGTCTTTCTGACTTCTTTATATAAGACATGCTGAAGGTTTCCCATATCAAACTGATGAAACCCCGGTTTTTAATAGCTAGTTCATCCACTTTAGTTTGACTCTGCTGAGACTACCAGCTACCTAGGCTAGCGATGAGAAACACCTGAAGAGATAAGCAAACTTATCAACATCCCATAACCTCCTAAGAATTTTACTCGGCCAATCAAGCAATGAGACTCTGCAACATTGATTTCATCTACAAGGCTCAAGACCATTTGACATCAGCAATAAGACCATCCAATTAATGTGGAACGGCTCCAATCAGCAGTGCTCCAATCGAGGGAATCATCAAAACAAGTAGATCTAAAAGATTCCCATATAATAACATAAGTGAAGGATTGAGGAACACCAGGGCATCCCGCCATGGGTGATAAGGAACCGTGTGTCATGATCACTTGATTCCTTGAAGTCTGGAACAAACCATACCTAACACGACCATGAACGAACCGATCTCTGGTGAAAGCCAACAAAATCACACAATCCAATTGCTCTAAAACGAAGTAAGACAACAGAATATGGTGAAAGATTGCAAGAGCAAAACTTGTGCATCAAGGATTTACTACCTCCTCCCACAATTCTGTTTGAAGCTTTCTTCGAAAATTGCTAATAACTCAAGCCTCAGACATTCAACTGTGCTGACTTATGAGACTTTTCCTATTGGAAAGCTTTTCCAACAAAACAAATACCTTCAAGTTGACTAGATGATTCTTAATGTACATCTGCTGAGGACATATGTCATTAAGTAAGAACCTTCATGAAGAAGGTATTTATCCAGGTCAATTGACCAACTTTTTCATCTATTCCACATGTTATGCAAGAGTCAACACAAATCAAATTGTCTTCATGATTCTATCCAACATTTCCTATTTCATGCGGTATGAGCATATGCTTCTGCCATGTGAATGAATCATTTGGGTGGGTTAAGTTGGAGGGAGGCATGGAGAGAATGAGAGGAAGAATGTTTCTTTTTTAAGCCTAGAATTATAGTTGAAGCCCCACTAAACGGAATCATAGCTCACATCCAAGGAATTTTGCCTACACAAACAGTTAATGAAGCAACTGTTGGAGAAATCTTCGTGAAGTGTTTTGAAGTTGACAAAACGTTTTCATCGCCTAGTCTCGGTCCAGACTCGTTGGTTAAAGTCTGAAGACTTCCGGACAGCCAGACTCAAGACTCAAAGTCTATCCTCATTGACAGTCTCTAATCCGTTGAAGAAAGGTTATCCAGAACTGGATGTTCCGTTGAGGATTTAACCTTATCATCTGGAGAAGATCTCGTGGCTGGAAAAGACGTAACAGAATCCTTTGATTGATCAAGATTGATTCAATGATTGAAGATTCGATGATTGTTTAAATATTATTGGAAGGTTCTACTTATGGAAACCGAGATCCTGATTGTATGGGCGAACAGGATTGATGGGCTATCAACACGTTCCTTTAATAGCTCGAACAATCTTCCTAATTGATTCCGTCCAACGGGTAGATTGGAGGAATTCCTTTGGTAAGTGCCAACGGGTATGATGGCATAAAGGAGTATATAAGGAAGACGGTCTTAGTTGTTCGAGGTGTGCGCGATAGATGAATTCCAAAGTCTGAAGCTCCTTTTTTTGTTTAGACAATTCCTTTGAGCAAATACTTGTATACAAAAGATAGTCTATATCTGTGAGAAACCTTGAGGAGGTGTGGTAGAACATCTACACTTTGTGGAATCAAGGCAAAGCTGTGCTGTAACTTCTCTTTTGATCATAGTGAAATCCAGCCGGTGGGCTGTCAGTGCGGAAGAGTGGACGTAGGCTTGGAATAAGCCGAACCACTATAAATCCTGTGTTCAATTCTCTCTCTCTCTCTCTCTACCTCGATTGTATTTCATTTTGTTACTCAAGAGAGAATTTTCTTTCTATCGTTTGCTAAGAATCGCTTCCGTATTTCGACAAATTGTTTGTGCGCCTATTCACCCCCCCTTTAGGTGTTTAAACTAGCTATCTCAATTGGTATCAGAGCTTGTGTACTCACTTTGTTTGAAGTGTTTTACTTCAGAGTTAAAGATCCATGGCTAGTATGCTAGCACCGGGCTGATGGAAGGGCAAAGCAATACCAGACCACCCTACTTTGATGGAAAGGATTACAACATCTGGAAAAACAAGATGAAAGCTTTCCTACGATCAAAGGATCCTCCGGAATGGGACGTTGTAGAAAAAGAATTACTCCTACAGCTGCATCGAGTCTACGAAAGAGGGAAAGAAACTGTCGAGACCAGCGGAATGACTCAAGAAGAAATAAACAAGAGACAAGCACTCGATGCAAAAGCAATTTACTGTTTATATTGTGCTTTGTCACCAACTAAATATAATAGAATATCTTCTTATGTTACAGCAAAAGAAGTCTGGGACAGATTGCATATCACCTATGAAGGAACAGATCGAGTGAAGGAAACCAGGATTAATATTCTTCTCGGTCAATATGAAGCCTTCAAAATGAAACCAGGAGAATCTATAACTGACATGTTTAGCCATTTTACAGATATTGTTAATGGTCTTGAGAATCAAGGACAAAAAATTTCTGATCCCATGAAGGTAAACAAGCTACTGCGTGGACTCTCCAAGGATTGGAATCCTATAAAGACTTCGATAAGAGAGACGCAAAGAATTATGCCACTATCTGTCGACGAGTTGATTGGAACTCTTCAGTCTTATGAAGTGGAACGGATCAATGAAGATGAAGATCCAAAAGGTAAGAAATCCATTGCATTAAAATCAAATGATGATTCTGATAATACAGGTTCAAGATGATATGGACGATGAGGAGCTTGCTCTCATGATAAGAAGATTCAAAACTGAATAGAAAAGGAAGAAGGTTCAACTCAAAGAAACAAAGCTTTCAAAGACAGCAGACCAAGTCTCGTTGATGATGAGGAACCAAACAAAGATGTAGTCTGCTTTAAATGTAAGAAAAAAGGACACATCAGACCCAACTGTCCTCTTCTGAAGAAGAAGAGAGGAAAAGCTGAAAAATTTCGAAAAGCTCTCAAAGCCGAAACCTGGAGTGATACTGAGTGTGAAGAAAGTAATAATGAATATGCCAATCTATGTCTGATGGCACAATCGGACTCGGACTGGATCGACTGGATCGGACTCGACAAGTGAATTTGAGGCAAGTAATTTCAAAATTCCTGTCAAAGTTTCTAAATACATTGATGAACTGTGTTTTAGTCTTAAGACTTCTCTCAAAAGAATTTCCGAACTGAAAAAGGAAAACTCAGCTCTAAAACAAAAGGAAAATGTTTTAGTAGAAAAAGTTAAAAGTCTAGACTTAATCTGTTTCCACTCTTAAAGAAAATGAAGATAATCTTTTAAAAGAAAATACTCTTTTAAAAACAGACTTATCAAATATTTCAAAGAAATTTTCAATAGGGTCTCGAGAAACTTAAAAAAATTCTTTCACTCAAAGACCTTACTTCAATAAGTCCGGTCTAGGTATGACAGCAAGAGAAACAATTCCCTTGATTGATTTTCCTAAAGTAAAAGAAAGGATTAAGAAAAGACCCTCGAGAGAGGCTTACAAAAATCATTTCAAGAAAGTTTTTGTAAAATCTGTAGGTAGAAATGCTCTCAGATGTTCAAAATGCAACAGTCAGGATCACTTTGAAAAAGAGTGTCCTAAGGTTTGGAAACCTGTTCAGAAAATATGGGCTAATACTGCTTATGTTACTAACACCAAAGGACCCAAGAAAATTTGGGTACCAAAGAAAGCTTGAGACTTTATTTTAATTGCAGGTCTCCGTCAAGAAACAGGTAAAGTGGTATCTTGACAGCGGATGCTCAAGACACATGACAGAGACTCAAATTGCTTTATAAAGCTTGCTCAAGTAAATGGTGGAAAAGTTTCATTTGGAGGAAACAGCAAAGGAAGTATTGTGGGATTTGGAACCGTGAAAATTGGAACTCTCACAATAAGTAATGTTTCCTTAGTGGAAGGACTCAATTACAATCTTCTCAGCATTAGTCAATTGTGTGATACTTTGGTTTCAAGATCTTCTTTCAAGAAGGAACATGTTCGAATCGGTAAAGACTCTACTCGCTTTCATGGGTCGAAGACATGGAAATATCTATCTTCGGATATGAAACCAAATGAATCGCAATGCCTTATCTCAATTCAAGACGAAGCAAGCTTATGGCACAAAAGCTTGGTCATGTCAACATGAAGCAATTAGCCAAAATCTCATCAAAGCAGCTTGTTCGAGGTCTACCCAAATTGCCATACCAAAAGACTGATTCATGCACTCCATGTATTCTGGGAAAGCAGATCGAGTTGGTAAGTTTGAAGAAAGATCAGATGAAGGTATCTTCCTTGGATATTCTACATCAAGCAAAGCCTACAGAGTCTATAACAAGAAGAGCCAGTCTGTGGAGGAGTCAATGAATGTCAAATTTCAAGACTCAACGCAAGATGAATCAAGTCAGACTCATCAAGAAGAGTCCCGAACACGCTCCGCACCCTCCAAAGTCTACATCTCAAGAAGCATCTCGGACTGAAAACCAGCATCAGGTTGTTAGTGAAGATCCAAATAAAGAAAGAGATCATCAACCCGACAAATCAACAAGTAACTGGAAGCATAAGTCCAAACTATCCCAAAGATCTTATAATTGGCGAAATTAATGAAGGAATTCGCACCAGATCCAAAAGGCGAGAAGAGTCTAGTCTTTGTGGCACTCATTTCGAAATTGAACCAAAGAGCATAGAAGAAGCTTTATCGATGAAAGCTGGATTGAAGCTATGCAAGAAGAGCTCAGACAGTTCAGCATTAATGATGTCTGGGAATTGACATCCAAACCAAAAGGTAAAGCTGTTATTGGAGCTAAATGGGTGTTCAGAAACAAGATGAACGAGAAAGGAAAAGTCGTACGAAATAAAGCAAGACTCGTGGCCAAGGGATATACGCAAGAAGAAGGAATAGACTATGATGAGACTTACGCTCCAAAGGGCAAGGTTAGAAGCTATTTGTCTATTACTTGCGTTTGCTTGTTATAAGAATTTCAGGTTATTCCAAATGGACGTCCAAAGTGCCTTCCTAAATGGATTTATCCATGAGGAAGTTTATGTGGAACAACCACCAGGGTTTGAAGACCCACGAAGCGACTCGGTCTTCGGACCGAAAAGGCTTTGTATGGTTTAAAGCAAGCACCTCGGGCTTGGTACGACAGATTAAGTAAGTTCCTAATACAAAATGGTTTTGTCAAAGGTAAAGTAGATATGACTTTATTTACCAAGAAGGAAAACAAAAGTTTCTTACTTGTTCAAATATATGTGGATGATATTATTTTTGGATCCTCTAATGAAAGTCTCAGTGCAAGAAATTTTCAAAGTCTATGCGGGATGAGTTTGAAATGAGTATGATGGGAGAGTTAACATTCTTTCTTGGTCTTCAAGTAAAGCAATTGAAGGAAGGAACTTTTATTTACCAAGAAAAATATGTTAATGATCTTGTCAAAAGGTTTGGACTGGAAAAGTGCAAAAAGACCGACGTACCAATGTCAAGTTCTTTAAAGATAGACAAAGATGAAGAAGGGAAGAAAGTTGATCAAAAGCTGTACAGGAGCATTATTGGATCACTTCTTTATCTTACTGTCTCTAGACCTGATATTTTGTTGAGTGTTTGCATCTATGCTAGGTTTCAATCAGATCCTAGAGAATCTCATCTCAGTGCTGCGAAACGCATCATTAAATACGTTGCTTCATCATCAAGCATCGGTCTTTGGTATCCTAAGAAGGGAGACTTTAATCTTCCTCGGGATATTCGAGACGCAGATCCGGCCGGTTGCGAGTTGATAGAAAGAGCACTTCGAAACTTGCCGCTGCTTGGAAGCAGGGACAAAGTGTCTTGGTTTTCAAGAAAACAAAGCACTTTGTGTCTCTTTCAACAACGAAGCGAGTATGTAGCTCTTGGAAGTTACTGTTCACAAATTCTATGGATAAAACAACAGCTAAGAGACTTTGAAATTGAAGACTCATGCACGGAGATTAATTGCGACAACACCAGCGCTATCAACCTCACCAAAAATCCAATTCTTCATTCAAGAGCAAAGCATATAGAGATTCGACATCACTTTATTAGAGATCATGTTCAAAATGGAGAGATTTCAATTCAGTTTGTTGACTCAAAGAATCAACTGGCGGATATATTCACAAAGCATTTGGAGAAAAATCAATTTGAATCTATACGCTCCGGACTCAACATTTTGAGGTATGAGGATATCAAAGTCTAAAGACTTTCGGACTCGGAGCTTACGAGACTTTATCTACAGTCTTGGCTCGACCATCGACTCGTAAGTCTTTCTCTCTCAATCTTATCTTGAAAAGGTACGATCGTCGACCGTGTTTTAATTGTTGCTATATTTAATCGACGTAAATATTGCATCGTTTCATTTTCAAAAAGGAAGTTATTTTTTGAAATGGTTATTTTTGCGGAAGAAGACAGTTATTTTGAAAAGGCATTTTTTTTTTTTATTTCCTTTGTGACGGTTCGTTTATTTCTCCTTTTAACCGATCGTGCACTGTCGATTCCTCTTCACTTCACTCTTGAAAACCTTAGAAAGCATCGATCCTCCATTTCCATTTGTCTTCTTTGATTAATCTTCAAAAAGTTGTCATCTTTCCTGGGAAAATCAAGCAAGGAAATCATCCAAAAACTGAGAAAGATGTCATCTTCGAGAAAGTCTTCGAGAATCGCAAGCAGGGGTCCACGGCAAATGAGTGAGGGGCCTACGCACTTCGATCTTACTGAGGAGGAAGAGAATCCAGAACAGCAAGCGAGCCCACAACATTCTCAGCAGCGTCACTCTCCACCATCTAGTCCTCAAGGCGTTGTTCATCAGCAACAGGAAGAAATCATCGAGGATGCAGACCCCGTAAGAGTTCAAAAGCCCGCTTTTATTTACAAGCTATATCGTGCCTTAAAAGGAACTCGTACTCCTTTAAACTATGTTGATGACTTCCTTAAAGACAAAGGATATGGGAACGAATATATTTTTCTGCGGAAAATGGAAAGTTTGGGAATTGCTCGTAAATGGGTGGCTGAGGAAACCCTTGCGAATATCCCAAGTGATCCTCGTGATCAGGGCCGAATCTGTAGATGGGAATGACGATGACAATCTGTTCGTCTATTTCAACCGAAAATGGGTATTGCGGCTGAAATTCAAGGAAAAATGGGAGATTTGTTCAGATCAAAGGAACAAAAGGATCTGTACTCGAAATTGCTGAAGCGTAGGGTGGACTTTGATTTTCTGGATGCTGTGAAAATGAACTTGAGGGAAAAGTTCAGTTATCTTCAACTTGAAAAGTACTGCTCTGACTCAACTGAGGCTTATGCTGAATTGACTGCATATTTCTATTCAAATCTTAGCTTTTGGATGCGAATAGATTCTCCTTCAGCGTTAAAGATCAAGACTATGTTGTGGATATGAATATGCTGGCAGATGTGTTAGAAGTTGAGAGAGGCAGATATCAACCAATCAAAGTTTCCATTGCTCGAGCCACACTTGAACTGGTGAAGGACAGGAGAACAGATGAGAAGATCACCTACTCAAGGATGAATGCATTCAACATCTTGCTTCACAAGATTGTGATTAATTGCCTTCGGCCGAAATCAACTTCCAAAACTGATGTTTCAAGCTCTGAGGCAAAGTTGATGTATGCCATCCTCTGTGGAAAGAAGTTTTCTCTCCCTCATACTGTTATGTTTCACATGTATAGAGCAGTGATGAAGGACAGAGGTCAACTCCCTTACCCAAGCCTTGTTACGAAGTTATTCAGACATCTGAATATTCAGCCTCCGCAAATCTTTTGTGTTCGATTATGCGATCATATGGTGGTAGGACTGAAAATGGTGACCAAAATGCGTCTGAAAGAACTGAGCAAGGAATTGGAGAAATTCAAGGAGAAGACTCCTGCAAAATCTCATCAAATCTCTTCTGCATCTAAGAGAAAAGGGAAGGAGCCCATGGTTGCTCCATCCAAGAGAAGAAGAGCTCTCCTCGTTGAGGATGAAGATGATGACGAAGACATCACCATCTCTGCAATGGCTTTGAAGAATTTGAGTCGTCCTGTTCCACAGAAAGAATCGGAACAAATGACTAAAGAAGCAGAGGAGAAGGAAGAAGAAGAAAGAGAAGCAGAGCAAGAAGAAGAGGAAGAAAGACCTCGAAGCGTAAAAGAAGAGAAGAAGGAGAACCCGAGGAAATCTCTTCTCCACCTATAGGCATGGAAACGGGGAGATCGGAGAAAGGAGGAAAGTCTTCATATCCCGATGCAAGTGAAGGAGTCGCGTTCGCCCGCACCCCGAGGATGTTTATGCATCTCAATTTCCAAGAAGGTCATGAAGCCTCATCGCCAAACCTGCGAGATTATGCCGATCTACCATCGTCTCCGCATTTACTCCATCGATCGAGCCGAAGCAAGTACTCGGGCCGATAATGGAGCAGATTTTCGCAGAATCATGGATATTCTCTTGGAAATGCGAGGTCAAATTTATGCCTTGGGATGCGAAGTTCAAAACTTGAAGAATGAAAGTCAAGCTTCTTCATGTTCATTGAATGATAAGATGCAAGCCCTCTCTATTCGAATCAGGCCAATGCCAAGAGTGAGGAGGTTGCTCAGTGAAGGAAGACTTTAAAAGGGAAGGCATCGTTCGCCTATGGAAGATTTCCAGCTTGTCCGCGTTCCCAAGCAATCTTGACTTCATCTCATTCTTTTTAATGATGACAAAAAGGGGGAGAGATGCATGATTTGATCAAACTTTCAATCATCTCTAAACTTTTAACTGTTTGTTGGATTGTGTTATTGTTTAATTGTTTTTGACAGACTTTGACTTTGTTTTGTGTCTGGATGAGAACTGAACCAGACTTGGAACTTGACTGCTTCTATTAACGAGTATTGATATCTTATGGATGGCTTTATTATATACTAGACTAACCTATTTTCGTGGTTGCATTCTAGTGTTATTCTTTTAGCCATTTATTTCTATAAGATATGCATATGTGTTTGAGAAATGTTTTGCAGGTCAAAGTTATCCAAATCTGCAGGAAGATTTTGTCACCATCAAAAATGGGGAGATTGTTGGAGAAATCTTCGTAAAGTGTTTTGAAGTTGACAAAACGTTTCCATCAGTCTAGTCTGAAGGTCAGCAGACTCTGTTGGTTAAAGTCTGAAGACTTCCGGACAACCAGACTCAAGACTCAAAGTCTATCCTCATTGACAGTCTCTAATCCGTTAAAGAAATGTTATCCAGAATGGATGTTCCGTTGAGGATTTAACCTTATCATCCGGAGAAGATCTCGTGGCTGGAAAAGACGTAACAGAATCCTTTGATTGATCAAGATTGATTCAATGATTGAAGATTCGATGATTGTCTAAATATTATTGGAAGGTTTTACTTATGGAAACCGAGATCCTGATTGTATGGGCGAATAGGATTGATGGGCTATCAACACGTTCCTTTAATAGCTCGAACAATCTTCCTAATTGATTCCGTCCAACGGGTAGATTGGAGGAATTCCTTTGGTAAGTGCCAACGGGTATGATGGCATAAAGGAGTATATAAGGAAGACGGTCTTAGTTGTTCGAGGTGTGCGCGATAGATGAATTCCAAAGTCTCGAAGCTCCTTTTTTGTTTAGACAATTCCTTTGAGCAAATACTTGTATACAAAAGATAGTCTATATCTGTGAGAAACCTTGAGGAGGTGTGGTAGAACATCTACACTGTGGAATCAAGGCAAAACTGTGCTGTAACTTCTCTTTTGATCATAGTGAAATCCAGCCGGTGGGCTGTCAGTGCGGAAGAGTGGACATAGGCTTGGAATAAGCCGAACCACTATAAATCCTGTGTTCAATTCTCTCTCTCTCTCTACCTTGATCGTATTTCATTTTGTTACTCAAGAGAGAATTTTCTTTCTATCGTTTGCTAAGAATCGCTTCCGTATTTCGACAAATTGTTTGTGCGCCTATTCACCCCCCCTCTAGGTGTTTATACTAGCTATCTCAGCAACCACTTCATTTGTGTGTCACGAAACAAGTAAATTCTGACATCTATTGCCATGGCAGACTTCTGCTTTAGAACAACACATTGATCTATCTCAAATCATTGCAAATGTTACTTCAGTAATCCTCTTCCAACAGCAATCATCAGCAATGGGAATCTTGTTCCATTTCATGTACACTAGCCTATATGAATCAGCCTCTCTTTTGTTCCATGGTCTACCATCTTGATTAAATCTCCTTTCATCGCGCAGGGGGAAAAAAAAAAGGCAGAGCACAAGCATAGAGATTCTAGAATTCTACTTTGAAACCAAAACTACAGTATCCGCATTTATCTTAGATATGTCTAAAAGCCAACCATTCTAGCAGATATTTCGTGAAGTTCTCAATTTGCTACATTGCATGAGAACTAGGATCTAGGGAAAAGGTCAGAAAGCTTGTCAGTCCAACGAGCAGAAAACTTCATACCTATACATCTGTATGTTACATAGAGTATGCATTAGCGCATGTGTTGATCTGCAAACTGCTCTCCAAATGAATTCAACATATCATTTGATACGTTTATTGTTCAGTCCCATGACATTTGGATTCTACATTGTCCTGCAAATTTCCAGGACAAGGAAAGTGGGCGAAAACTGCTCCAATCAGTAGGAGATCTCTGAAAAGAGGAAAAAATGAAAAGAAATTGTGTCCACTCCACCTTCCCCTGAAAACAAAATTTCCAAGCACTCCAGAAGGGAGAAAATCTACGTCTTATAAAAGATGGAAATGCTGACTATCATCTTAACTATTAACATTCTTCACTCAAGAATCGAATCATCAAGCAAAGGTCAGAAAGCATGTTACTTGGATGAGCACAAAGTCAGAACCTAAACCTCCTATGTCATGCATTGCATTAATGCATATGACAATCTGTAAACTACTCTCCAAATGAATACAACAGATCATTTGATATAATATCGTTCAGCCTTGTGACGTTTGGATTCTACATTTTCCAGCAACGTTTCCATCACAAAGAAAATGGGGAAAAACTGCTCTAGCCAGTAGGACATCCCCTTGAGCCAAGACCTCAGTCATATATAGAAAAGAGGAAAACATGAAAAGCAAGTGTATCCACTCTATCTTCCCCAAAAGACTAAATTCCCAAGGGCTCCCGAAGGGATAAAATCTACGCCCTATAAAAGATGGAAAGGCTGGCTTTCATCTTAGCCATCATTAACATTCTTCATTTGAGAATCAACTCATCAGACAAGGCCAGCCATGGATAATAGATGATATTAGGTGTAAAAGAGAAACCAGTCAATTCTCCTCTTCATCTTCTTACAAGGAACTTAGGTGAATCAGCATCAGCATTCACCTTGGCTCCTGTTTCTCACTTAACAAAAGCCACCTAGCTAGTATGCTATCAACTGCTTTCGGTGAAATCTAAATGTAGTACATTGCATTCCGTTACCAACGACCGAATTGCAAGCTAAAATTCCAACAGCGCGCTACAGCACACCACGTTTTACACAAAATGTTTCAGAAAATATTGAATTTCCAGAGTTATCAAATCCTAGCATATTTAACCTCTAATGCATGTGCCAAGGAATCACATGACAAATTATACAATGATTCAGGAAATGATCGCAATGCCACATCCTTAATCACACGAGATAGCAGCAAAAGAAAAGAAAGTGGTGGGCTGTCCATCATTTCAATAAAGGAAAAACATGACCATGCTAGTCCTCCAGTTATCAACAAGAATCGATTCATGATGTGATAAAAACTGCCAAATGAATGGCAGTTCAAAAGGTCATAGGATTAGACTAACATCAACAACAATACCATCAAAATTATCACAAACTCTCTCTCCCCGTGAGAAACCTCTTCCAATGCAAAGGAGTCCGTTCAAATGAAATCATCACCGAGCCAGCATTCCCATTCCAATAATATCCAAATGTTCAAGAGATCCCATATCGTTCAGCTACGTCAGAAACCAAAAGAAGATAACAAAAATGCCTCCGAACGATCTTCATTCACTGTCTCAACATGACACTGACAAACCCAAAATCAATTCCATTTCAGACTAACATCCTTCTGTTGGAGAAATCTTTCCAGAATATTTTGAAGCTGACAAAACATTTCTATCGGTCTAAGTCTGGATATCGATAGTTAAAGTCTCAAGATTTTATAGTCTCAAGACTCGTTATCTCAAGACTCAAGACTCAAGACTCAAGACTCAAGACTCAAAGTTATTCTCACCGATCGCGCCTTTCTAATCCAAAGTGTTGAAGGAAATCCAAAGTCGAGGTTTATGATTGAGGATTTGATCCTATCCTCTGGATAGATTCTTTGGTTGGATAATCATTTCGGATTCTTTATATCTTATCTAAGAACGATTGAAGATCCGATGGTCGACGAAATAATCTTGGATTATTCTATTCTTGGAAACCGAGATCCCGATTGTATGGGCGAACAGATTGATGGGCTATCATCGATTCCTTATATAGCTCGGATGATCTTCTTGATTGATTCCGTCCAACGGGTAGATTGGAGGAATTCCTTTGGTAAGTGCCAACGGCTATGATGGCATGAAGGAGTATAAAAGGAAGACGTTCTAGTTGTTTTAAGTGTGTGATCGATAGAAAAATTCCAGTCCGAAGATCCTTTGATTGTTAGTTGAGACTGAGCGAAATTGTATACTGAGAGTGTTTATACTTGGTGACGCCTTGAGCAAGTGTGGTAGATCATCTACACCTAGAAATCAAGGAAGATCAACACTGTAACAACTCTTTGATCATAGTGGAATCCAGCCAATCGGGCATCGTCTGCGAAGAGTGGACGTAGGCTTGAATCAAGCCGAACCACTATAAACCGAGTGTTCAATTCTCTCTTTCCCTTACTCGCCTTGCGATTGAATTTTCAACTTTGCAAAGTCTCTAATTGTTTAAGTATCGTGCAAACATCGAGAAATTTTTTGTGTATACCTATTCACCCCCTCTAGGTACTCGTACTAGCTATCTCAATTGGTATCGAGCCTGTGTTCTTACTTTGTTTGAAGTGTTTTACTTCGAGTAAAAGATCCATGGCTAGTATGCTAGCACCCGGGCCGATGGAGGGGCAAAGCAATACCAGACCTCCCTACTTCGATGGAAAGGATTACAACATCCGGAAGAACAAGATGAAAGCTTTCCTACGATCAAAGGATCCTCTCGGAATGGGACGTAGTGGAAAAAGGAATCACTATTGCTGCTGCATCAAACACCGAAAGAGGAAAAGAAACCGTTGAAACCAGCGGAATGTATCAAGAAGAAATAAACAAGAGACAAGCACTTGATGCTAAAGCAATTTATTCTTTATATTGTGCTTTGTCACCAACTGAATATAACAGAATATCTTCTTGTGTCACAGCAAAAAAGAAGTCAGGACAGGTTACATATCACTTATGAAGGAACAGATCGAGTGAAGGAGACCAGAATTAACATTCTTCTTGGTCAATATGAATCCTTCAAAATGAAACCAGGAGAATCTATAACCGACATGTTTAGTCGTTTTACGGATATTGTCAATGGTCTTGAGAACCAAGGACAAAAAATTTCTGATCCCATGAAGGTGAACAAGCTTCTACGTGGACTCTCCAAGGATTGGAATCATATAAAGACTTCAATAAGAGAGACGCAAAGAATCATGCCATTATCTCGTAGACGAATCGATTGGAACTCTTCGATCTTACGAAGTGGAACGAATTAATGAAGACGAAGATCCAAGAGGTAAGAAATCTATTGCACTCGAAATCAAATGATGATTCGATGATGCAGATTCTGAAGATGATATGAATGATGAGGAGCTCGCCCTCATGATAAGAAGATTCAGAAAACTGAATAGAAAAGGCGAAGGTTTATCCCAAAGAAACAAAGTTCTCGAGACAGCGGACCAAGTCTGTGATGATGAGGAACCAAACAAAGAAGTAGTTTGCTTCGAATGTAAAAAGAAGGGACACATCGACCCAACCGTCCTCTTCTGAAAAGAAAAGAGGAAAAGCCGAGAAATTTCGAAAAGCTCTTAAAGCCGAAACCCGGAGCGATACGAGTGTGAAGAGAGTGATGAGGAATATGCCAACCTCGTGTCTAATGGCGCACGGACTCGGACTGGATCGGACTCGGATGAATTTGAGGTAAGCAATTATAAAATCCCTGTCAAAGTCTCTAAATATATTAATGAGTTATGTTTTAGTCTTAAGACTTCTCTTAAAAGGATTTCCGAACTTAAAAAGGAAAACTCAGTTTTAAAACAAAAGGAAATCATTTTAGAAGAAAAGGTAAAAATTTAGACTTGAATGTTTCTACTCTTAAAGAGAGTGAAGACAATCTTTCAAAAGAAAATGCTTTCTTAAAAACTGATTTATCAAATATTTCAAAGAAATTTTCAATAGGGTCCGAAAAACTTGAAAAGTTCTTTCAATCCAAAGACCTTACTTTAATAAGTCGGGTCTAGGTATGACAGAAGAAACAATCCCTTTGATTGATTTTCCGAAAGTAAAAGAAAGAATTAAGAAAAGACCATCGAAAGAGGCTTATAAAAATCATTTCAAAAGAGTTTTTGTAAAGCCCGTAGGTCGAAATGCTTTAAGGTGTTCTAAGTGTAACAATCGATCATTTTGAAAAAGAGTGTCCTATGGTTTGGAAGCCTGTGAAGAGAGTATGGCCTAATAATGCTTATCCTACTAACATGAAAGGACCCAAGAAAATTTGGGTACCAAAGAAAGCTTGAGACTCTTTTTTGAATGCAGGTCTCTGTCAAAAAGAAGGTAAAGTGGTATCTTGACAAATGATGCTCAAGACACATGACAGGAGACTCGAGTGTTTCATAAAGCTTATTAAAGTGAATGGTGGAAAAGTTTCATTCGGAGGAAATAGCAAAGGAAGTATTGTGGGATTCGGAATTGCGAAAATTGGAAATCTCACAATAAGCAATGTCTCTCTAGTGGAAGGACTCAACTACAATCTACTCAGCATTAGCCAATTGTGTGATACTTTGGTTACAAGATCTTCTTTCAAGAAGGCATTTGTTCTCCGAATTAGCAAAGATTCGACTCGGTCTTTCATGGGTCGAAGGCATGGAAACATCTACCTCCTTGATGTAAAGCCAAATGAAGAACAATGCTTAATTTCAATTCAAGATGAAGCAATTCTATGGCATAGAAAGCTTGGCCATATCAACAAGAAGCAATTAGCCAAAATCTCTTCAAAGCAGCTTGTTAGAGGTCTACCTAAACTGCCATACCAAAAGTCTGACTTATGTACTCCATGCATTCTGGGAAAGCAGGTAAAAAATTCATTTAAACAAATAAATCATGTATCTACTAATCATGTAATACAGTTGCTTCATATGGATCTCTTCGGACCAACAAGAACCCAGAGCATTGGAGGTAAGAAATATTGTCTAGTAATTGTAGATGATTACTCGTTTTACCCGGTATATTTTCTAGCAAACAAATCAGAAACCTTTTCGTACTTTGAAAAGTTTGCTAAAAAGGTTCAAAATGAAAAAGGATGTGCTATTTCTAGTATAAGAACAGATCATGGAAGTGAATTTGAAAATCAAGATTTTACGAGATTCTCGTGATAAATCTGGTGTTAATCACATGTTCTCCTCTCCGTATACTCCAGAGCAAAATGGAGTTGTGGAAAGAAAGAATAGATCTCTTCAAGAAATGGCTAGAACACTTTTAATTGAAAGTAAAATTTCTTCACGATTTTGGGCTGAAGTCAATTTCAACTGCTTGCTATATTATAAATAGAGTCTTTTTAAGACCTATTCTTGATAAAACCCCTATGAATTGTTCAAAGGTAAGAAGCCTATTGTTTCATACTTTCATGTGTTCGGTTGCAAATGCTTTATTTTGAAAAATGCAAATGATCGAGTTGGTAAGTTTGAAGAAAGATCGATGAAGGCATCTTCCTTGGATATTCTACATCAAGCAAAGCCTACGAGTCTACAACAAAAAAGCCGCCGATGCCAGGGAAGAATCAATGAATGTCAAATTCCAAGACTCGGTGCAAGATGAATCCAGCCACTCGGTACGATGAGACTCGAATCCGCTCTAGATCTTCAAATGTCTACATCTCAAGAAGCATCTCGATTCGGAAGTCCATCATCAAGACGATCATGGAGAATCAAATAAAGAAAGAGATCATCAACCCGGTAACTGGAAACACAAATCCAGTCATCCCAAAGATCTTATTATTGGCGAACTTAATGAAGGAATCCGCACTGATCAAAAAGGCATGAAGAATCTAGTGCTTTGTGGCTCTCATCTCTCGAAATTGAACCAAAAGCATAGAAGAAGCTTTATCTGATGAAAGCTGGATCGAAGCTATGCAAGAAGAGCTTAGACAGTTCAACATCAATGATGTCTGGGAATTGACATCTAAACCAAAAGGTAAAACTGTTATTGGAACCAAATGGGTATTCAGGAACAAAATGAACGAAAAAGGAAAAGTCGTACGAAACAAAGCAAGGCTCGTGGCCAAAGGGTATACGCAAGAAGAAGGAATAGACTATGACGAGACTTACGCACCCGTTGCAAGGTTAGAAGCTATTCGTCTATTACTTGCGTTTGCTTGTTACAAAAATTTCAGGTTATTCCAAATGGACGTCAAAAGTGCTTTCCTAAATGGATTTATCCATGAGGAAGTTTATGTGGAACAACCGCCGGATTTGAAGACCCAAAGAAGCGACTCGCCTTGGGAAAAAGGCTCACAGTATGGTCTAAAGCAAGCACCTCGAGCTTGGTACGACATTAAGTAAGTTTTTATTACAAAATGGTTTTGTCAAAGGTAAAGTAGATACTACTTTGTTTATCAAAAAGGAAAACAAAAACTTTTTACTTGTTCAAATATATGTTGATGACATTATTTTTGGATCTTCTAATGAAAGTCTTTGCAAGAAATTTTCTAAGTCTATGCAGATGAATTTGAAATGAGTATGATGGGAGAATTAACATTCTTTCTTGGACTCCAAGTGAAACAAATGAAGGAAGGAACTTTCATCCATCAAGAAAAATATGCGAATGATCTTGTCAAAAGGTTTGGATTGGAAAAATGCAAAAAGATCGACATACCAATGTCATGTTCTCAGAAGATAGACAAGGATGAAGAAGGGAAGAAAATAGATCAAAAGCTGTACAGAAGCATGATCGGTTCACTTCTTTATCTTACTGCTTCTAGACCTGATATTTTGTTCAGTGTTTGTATCTCGTGCTAGGTTTCAATCGGATCCTAGAGAATCACATCTCAAAGCCGTGAAACGAATTATCAAATACGTTGCTTCATCTTCAAGCATCGGTCTTTGGTATCCAAAGAAGGGAGACTTTAATCTTCTAGGATACTCGGATGCAGATCCGGCCGGTTGCGGAATCGATAGAAAGAGCACTTCCGGAACTTGTCAACTACTTGGAAACAGAACGGTGTCTTGGTTTTCGAGGAAACAAAGCACCGTAGCTCTTTCAACAACGAAGCAGTATGTAGCTCTTGGAAGCCGCCGTTCGCAAATTCTATGGATAAAACAACAGCTACAAGACTTTGGCATTGAAGACTCATGCACGAAATCGATGTGACAACACCCGGGCTATAAATCTCACCAAAATCCAATCCTTCATTCAAGAGCAAAGCATATTGAGATTCGACATCACTTTATTAGAGATCATATTCAAAATGGAGAAATCTCGATTCAATTTGTTGATTCAAAAAGTCAACTAGCAGACATATTCACAAAGCCTTTGGAGAAGAATCAGTTTGACTTTATCCGCTCAAGACTCAACATTTTGAAGCTTGAAGAAGTTAAAGTCTAGAGACTCACCAACTCTAAAGACTCGATCTCTTAGACTCTAAGTCCCGAGACTCGGACATTCGTGGATAAAGACGTAAGTTGTATTTCTTCTAAAAGGTACTAATTGTCATTTAGTCGAAAAGGTACGATCTTTTGTTTAATAATTTTGGCAGTTATAGATTTTGAAAAGAAGTAATCGTTCACTTTCCATTGCACCGATTGAACTTCCCTTTTCAAAAACTAAGTTATATATACAGTTTTTCCCAAATCTTCAAAACCCTAAAAAGCACTCTTCTCTCTATACTGTTTCTACTCTTTGTTCATCGTCGAGAAAGTGGTCATTTTTCTTGGGAAAGCAAGTGAAGGAATCCTCCAATAGACAAAGAAAGATGTCGTCTTCAAGGAAATCATCAAGAATCGCGAATGGGGACCACAAAGAATGAAGAAGGGACCGACTCATTTCGATCTCACCGAGGAAGAAGACTTATCTGGTCACGACAAAGTCCGATTCGCTCTCCTCCACGTCATTCAGCATCTCCCCGCCCCACAAAGTGAAAGTCATAACTGGAAGAAGAGATAATCGAGGATGCCGACCCAAGAAGAGTTCAAAAGCCTTCCTTTTTGTATAAACTTTATTGTGCATTGAAAAGCACAGTACTCCATTGAACTACATAGATGACTTCCTTAAGGACAAAAATTATGGGAATGAGTATCTTTTTCTGAAGAAAATGGAGGAATGGGGAATTGCCCCAAAAGGAAAAGCAGAGGAAGCTCTTGCGAACATTCCAAGAGATCCTCGTATGCCAGACAAAATCGATTGACGCGAATGATGATGACAAAATGTTCCTTGAATTTGAACCTAGAATGGGTGTGGCGGCAAAGGCGAAAGGAAATCGGATGGATTTGTTTAAATCCAAGGATCAAGAAAAAGTGTATTACGATCTGTTGAAAAGAGGGGTAATCAACCCTAGAAGTGTCGATTTTGACTTCCCGGATTCCATCAACTTGAACCTAAGAGAGAAGTTGAATTTGCTTCAACTTGAGACTTTCTGCTCTGACTCTGCAGACGGGTATGATCATCTGACCGCTTATTTCTATTCAAATCTTAGCTTTTTGGATGCGAATAGAATTTCATTCAGTGTTCGAGACAAAGTCTATGTGGTAGATGTGAATATGTTGGCGACATAGTTGGAGTTGAACGGGGACGCTATCTCCCACCAAAGTCTCACCGCTCGAACTACTCGGATCTTGTCAAAGATAGGGATGTAGATAAGAAAATTATCTATTCCGAATGAACGCTATCAACATTGTGCTTCACAAGATTGTGATCAATTGTCTAAGACCTAAGTCTACTTCAAAGACTTCGTGTCTCTTTTCTCGAAGCAAAGTTGATGTATGCGATCAACTCGGACGGAAGTTCTCTCTCCCGCACACTATTCTTTTCCATATGTACGAATCGTGTCAAAAGACAAAGGACAATTGCCTTATCCTGTCTCGGTGACCAAGATCTTCGAGACATCTGAATATTGAACTGCCACATACTTTTTGTGTTAGACCGTGTGATAAGATGGTGGTAGGGTTGAAAATGTTAATGAAGATGCGTCTGCAAGAACTTTCTAAGGCAATGGAGAAATTCAAAGTGAAATCTCCAAATCCGATCCGCTTCAAAAGGAAAAGGAAAGAAGGCATTTAGTGCTTCTTCGAAAAGAGGAAAAGAATTCTTATCCTGGAGGATGAGGATGAAGATGAAGATGATGAAGATCCCACTATTCCAAAGACCGACAAGAACAAGACGTTCGTGTCTTATTCGATTTAACTTCAGCAGAAAGCGAGAAGAAGAAGAACAGAGAGAGAAGGAGAAAGAAGTTGAGGAAGAAAAAGAAGAAGTAAAAGATCAGTCTCACTGATAACTGAGAGAAGGGAAATCAAGAGATTGATCATCACTCTTCCCTTTCGATGTCCTAGAGACAGGGGGAGTTAGCGAGCAAGAGAGGTCTCCACCTCATGCCGCCAAGATCAAAGAAAATCTCCGTAAGACCCGAAGAAGCTCGGGTCTCTCAATTGCTCGAAGAAGATGATACGACGATTCCAAATCTGCAAGACCATTCGAAGCGCCATCGTCGCACACACACCATCCGAGAAAGCCAATGCCGCATACACGGACGGATGATTCTCGTAGATCTTCGTAGTATCATGAATATTCTTCTGGAAATGCGTAACTGTGATATATATTCTGGATTGTGAAATCCAAGTCTTGAAGCATGCTGGACAAGCATCTTCGCCTCTCCGAAAGAAAATACAAAGACCTCTCTACAACTTCAAGCCAATGCCAAGAGAGAAGAGGTAGCTCATCTGCGAAGATCCGAAGAAGCTCGAAGGAGTAGTCCAGTCCATTGGGGATTTCCAGATCGTGCGCATTCCCAAGCAGACATGACTCCTTTCTCACCCTCTTTTTAATGATGACAAAAAGGGGGAGAACCAATTTGAACAAACATTATTTTAAAACTTTATTTGACTTTTGTGGTTATGTTTATTTTTGAGTATGACTTGAGAACTTGAACTTGAGTGTTAGACTCGAATTGGTTGTGGATTTTGATGCTTGACTGGTTGCATTTATATCAAGTATTGTTACATGGTATTACTCATGAAAGACTAACCAATTTGCTGTGGATGCAGAGTCTGGTTGTTTATTAATCTTTATGAGTTAGCCATATTGCTTGAGAAATGTTTTTGCAGTCAAAGTTGTTCAAATCTTCAAGAAAGTTTTGTCACCATCAAAAAGGGGGAGATTGTTGGAGAAATCTTTCCAGAATTTTGAAGCCGACAAAACATTTCTATCACCTAAGTCTGGATATCGATAGTTAAAGTCTCAAGATTTTATAGTCTCAAGACTCGTTATCTCAAGACTCAAGACTCAAGACTCAAGACTCAAGACTCAAAGTTATTCTCACCGATGCTTTCTAATCCAAAGTGTTGAAGGAAATCCAAAGTCGAGGTTTATGATTGAGGATTTGATCCTATCCTCTCGGGATAGATTCTTTGGTTGGATAATCATTTCGGATTCTTTATATCTTATCTAAGAACGATTGAAGATCCGATGGTCGACGAAATAATCTTGGATTATTCTATTCTTGGAAACCGAGATCCTGATTGTATGGGCGAACAGGATTGATGGGCTATCATCGATTCCTTATATAGCTCGGATGATCTTCTTGATTGATTCCGTCCAACGGGTAGATTGGAGGAATTCCTTTGGTAAGTGCCAACGGCTATGATGGCATGAAGGAGTATAAAAGGAAGACGTTCTAGTTGTTTTAAGTGTGTGATCGATAGAAAAATTCCGTAGTCTCAAGATCCTTTGATTGTTAGTTGAGACTCGAGCGAAATTGTATACCGAGAGTGTTTATACTTGGTGACGCCTTGAGCAAGTGTGGTAGATCATCTACACCTAGAAATCAAGGAAGATCAACACTGTAACAACTCTTTGATCATAGTGGAATCCAGCCAATCGGCTGTCGGTGCGTAAGAGTGGACGTAGGCTTGAATCAAGCCGAACCACTATAAACCGAGTGTTCAATTCTCTCTTTCCCTTACTCGCCTTGCGATTGAATTTTCAACTGTTGCAAAGTCTCTAATTGTTTAAGTATCGTGCAAACATCGAGAAATTTTTTGTGTATACCTATTCACCCCCCTCTAGGTACTCGTACTAGCTATCTCACCTTCCCCTTTCAGAACAATGGAATTTGAATTAAATATGAAGTATGCATTAAATATGACCGGAATTGTTATAAATTGATGCCGAAGAATGTTTCTTTGAGTCAGGAGCTCTTCCTTGAGGACATGAATGATAATTATTCTATTCCTAAGAACAATTTCTAGCCAGAAATATATATTTTGGAAGGTATTTTATGAGGCGAAAACTGTGGAGGAAAAAGAGGTACAGGTTATTCCTAAAACTCCAGGTGAATCAAGGTGCTTTAGCGCCCTATGAGCAAGCTCAAATTGATCCAACCTGGCAGATATGGAGGGACAAGAGGAGGGTAGTAGAAATGAATGCTGAATATGCTTTGAATATAAATCAAGGATGGGCAGGAATCTGGAAAACGAGTCCTTATGATCCAAGGTACTGAAGAAAACAAGAAGAAAGGTAAGGAATAGAACACTCCTACCAGCAAGAAGCAACGCGGGTTTTTTTCCGTATAATTCAATGAATACAACCTCCCCTTGGTTAAATGAAACCAAAATCATGGATACTCCCATTCTTATTATAGAATAAGTAGCTGAATGGGCTTGGGTGGCTAGCCCAAATAAGCCTAAAAAGTAAGTTGGAATTGTCAAGGGCTGGCCACCCCTTGATGATTCTTGAGCTATGAGCTATGTTGCTTGTGAAAGGCCCAGGTTGTTGTTTCCCATGGAGAAGAATAGAGAAAAAGTGGTACAATGAAATACGAGACAGCTCAATTTCCGAGAATGTTATATCATGAATCTAGTTGGTACAGCGGGGATTAGTCTTCATGTGGAAATACTCGCCTTGGTGGTTGTAGATTCATTATTAGAATACTTTATTAATCTGACTTCCACAGATCGAGCATATTACTTTTGTTCATGCTCTAAATGCATTCCAGGATAGGTTAAGGCTATGAGAGGAAATCAAGAGATAAAAAAACAAAAATCATCTCCCATGGGTTTGTACGAGTGACTTAATAAAATTCGTTATCATTGGAAGAAGGAAAGGAGGAAAATGGCAGAGAACTGTAGAATGACAGCATTTTGGGAATTAATAAATGATTGTTCTCTAATGGAGGTGGATTGCAAGAGGTGCACATTAACATGGACTAATAACAGAGAAGGAGATGAAGGAAAAATCAGATAGAGTCTTGTGCAGTGTAGATTGGGAGTAACGTTCCTTAATGCAGAAGCTTATGCCTTGCTGGCCCTTAGCTCAGATCATAGCCCTATCTTATTGATTCTCTCAATGGAACCAACAAAACAAGGCAAAATTTTTAAATATGAGACTTTCTGGAATGAGGATGATGAATGCAAAGAATTAGTAAAAATGGCATGGCGATAAAAAAGAATGGACAAAGAGGAATGTCTAAGTAAGCTGAAGAGAGTATGAGTGGTCCTAGCTGATTGGAGTAGAAAAAAAAAATCTAATGTCAGACGGGAGATAAATTCTTTAAAGCTGGAACTTCAAATCATCACCAACAGCTCCTGTACTGAAAACAGTGGAGAAAGAGCCCAGCTGATTAAAGAATGAGTAAAAATATTATGGCGACAGGAGTAGATGCATTAGGGAATGAAGGCCCACATTAATTGGATGAAATGGGGGGATAGAAACATCCAGTTTTACCATGCAACTCCAATCTATCAAAGGCAAAGAAACAAGGTTTCAGCATTGAAAAATGAAATGGGGTCTGGAGCCGAGAAACAGGAAAGTTAAGAGTTGATGCAAGGGTTCTTCTTGTCCCTGTTCTCGAACATTGTTCTCGAATAGTTTTAGAGGAATTGAATCGATCCTCGATTCAGGCTGTTGCTATGAAGGAGGTTAGAGATGCAGTGTTCCCATTGAGGGCCTCCAAGGCCCCTGGACCCGACAACTGAGCAAACTTTCTATCAACATCACTGGAAGGAGATTCATCAGCATGTACTTGACATGGTCTGAGACTTCTTTTAATCAAGTACTTTCCATGAGCACTTAAATAGAACATATATAGCCCATGTTCCCAAAATATTACTTCAAAAAGTCTAGATCATTTTTGTCCCATTACCTTATGCATATAAAATCATCTCAAATGTATTGGCTAATCGCCTCAAACCTCTTTTATCTAGCCCGATAGCAACTAAATAGAGTGTGTTTGTATGTGGAAGATAGATCTATGATAACATGTTGATAGTATAGGAAGTGTTACACCAGTTGAGAATCAAAAAGAGAACAAAGAAATTCCAAGAAACTTGATATGAGGAAAGCATATGATAAGTTGGAATGGGGTTTTTGGAAGGAAATCTACTAAATGGGCTTTGATCCTAAATGGATATCTTGGATAATGCACTGTGTTAAATTTGTCTTTGAGTATTAAGTTCAATGAGGGAGCCTGTAGCGTTCTTCTATCTGTCTAGAGGGCTCCAAAGAGGTGACCCTCTCTCACCATATCTTTTTATTATAGTATCATATGTGGCATCTACCCTGCTTAATAAAGCTGTAAAGGAAGGGAGAATCTCGGCAATTAAGCTCAACAGACACTGCCCTCCATTTTCACACTTTTTATTTGCTGACGATTCCATCTTTTTTCTACATGGAAAGATATGAGAGTGCCACAGTATTACTAAAACTTGTATCAATATTGCTTTGCTTCAAGGAAGGCTATTAATTTAAACAAATCAGGAATTCTCTTTAGTAGTGGATGTCCCCAAAATCTACATCGAGATACGGCAAAGGAGCTGCGAGTTTCGGAAATAGAAAAAAATTGGAAAGTGTCTTGGAATTCCATTAGATTGGGGGCAAACCAAAAACAAATGTTCGTGTGGATCTTAGCAAGAGTTAACATGAAGCTTCAAGGTTGGAAAGAAAAGCTTATCTCCAAAGCCGGAAAAGAAACTCTCATTAAAGGTGTGGTGTAGGCTATCCTTCAAAGTTCCACTATCCATTTGTCATGCCATAGGAACAGAAAGTTGCTTCATTTTGGTGGGAAAATGGTGAATTCAAATCAGGAATTCACTAGAAGAGATGGGATGTAATGAAGAGAAGAAAAGATGGTGGAATGGGGTTCAGAGATCTAATTAATTTCAACAAGGTCAGGCAGAATGCATGGCGAATTTCTCAAGCTTGATATAGTCTATGGGTTAAGGTTATGAAAGGTCTTTATTTCCCAAATAGCGACTTCTAGAGTGCTGCGAAGGGGCTCCTGTTGGTCTTGGGGATGGCAAAGTATCTTGACAGGAAGGGATCACGTTTCAAATGCATGAGATGGTCGGTAGGAGACGGGACTGAAATCAGAATAAGAAAAGATAATTGGCTAAGATCTGGAGTCATTGGTGGCGAGGCAGCCCCCAATTAGTGGCAGGCTTAATTGACAAAGAGGAATTCAAGTGGAAAGAGCATATGATTAATGGGATATATGATGAAAGAACTGCGAACGAAACCCTAGCTATTCCCATCAGCTCAACCATGGACAAAGACAAGATGGTTTTGACATGCACAACCTCAAGCTCTAACTCAGTGAAAAGTGCCTACCATCACATAATGTCAACAGAAACAAAGCAGCAAGCAGAACAACTAACATCCTCATATCAAGCACCCAGATAGCAATGGAAATTGATTTGGAACATGAATGTTAACACAAAAATGAGGCTCTTTACTGGAACGCGTGCCAAAGGACCCAAGAAACAGTTGAGCATATTTTTTCTATGATGCGACTGGACTCGTGAGGTCTGGAATCACCCAAAATTAGATATCAGAATCACGGGCAAGGAGCTCAGTCGCATGGAGGAGAGGATTCTACAATGAGATAACTCAAATACAAACTCACCTTCACTAGATTTAGTAGCAGGGGTTCTCTGGAACATTTGGAAGGCTTGGAACCATTTCATCTTGCGCCACCAAAAACCAGGTTAGAGTAGCATAGCGGAAGCGACCATGGTTGCACAAAAGAACTTTGAGAGATGGAACTATAGAAAGCAAAAACGAACACGGCAGCAGGAACTCTTACCCGAGATGTGAAACCCATCGAGAAGGGGTTGGCTGAAGATCAACGTTGGCAGGTCTCTAATGGACGGACAAACTACGGGAAGTGTTGCTGGGGTATGCGGAGACGAAGCTAGGAGAGTGGTGGTTGGTTTCGGGAAGGAAGTCCGAGCAAATTGAAAGCCATGCTAGTCCAGAAGCCCTTCATTCTCTCTCTCACTTTGGAGTTTGACTATCTGAAAGTAACAAGCGTACTTACGTATCACAATATGAGAGGGAGGTGGCCCCACTTATCACCGAATGCAAGAGATTGATGGCCGTTTTAAGTAATTTCAAATAGTCCAATGTGGAAGAGAAGAAAGAAGTGGCGGATTAGATTGACAAGGCTTTGCTTTTTGTTGGACTACTAATCCTCTCACAATTCTTTGGGATCTTATTTGTTCGAGGGCCGAAGTATCTTTTACCGAAGATTTCACTTGAAGTAATGAAAGAAGACTTTTTTTTTTTTACTGAAAAAAGAAAAATACAGCTACTTCCTATCAAATTTCTCGTGTCTTGCAGATCTTGTTGATTCAACACTAACAATGCTGTTCAAATGGTCCACTATTTTTTCCCGCTTCTCTTGCTTCTTTTTCATGATGTCTTCCTTTGGCTGTGGGACAAAAGAAACACATACAATCACATAAAATCAAATTACAACTCTTCACCAACAAGACATTTATGACCATAAAGTAGTACCTTTAATCTCATTGCGGTGGCAAATTTGTGAGAAGTGCTACCTACCTCCTTAGCATTGACCACAACGTTATTGGCATTTCCATGCTATTAAAAACAAGAAAGTAGTCAAACTAAATTGACACTTACAATCATTCAAGTACGTAGTCAGTTACTTGAAAGTAAAAGGCACGTGTTACTGTTTTGATATAGCAGACATGTGTTGGGAGGGATTGCTTGGCTGAACAACTTCTGGTTCATAAAGGTTTGATTCCATATCTTGGTCAGAGGATCGGCCATGAATATTGATGAAGTTATTAGTACAATATGAAATGAATTAATGGCAGGATTGAGAAGGAAAGATGAGATTGGTAATTAATTATCAACCTCTTAATTTTTTTCTCCAAGATGACAAATTTCATTTACCCTCCAAAAATTTCCTCTTTACTAGATTATCCAAGGCCCACATCTACTCCAAATTTGACCAATCCCGAAACAAAGTGGCCATACCGGTCCTTGTAGTAATGGACAGGATGTCCATCACTTTTGAAATATTGAACAAGCTTTTTAGGATCTGGCTCGGAAATTGACTCAGGAACACATGGTTCAATCATGAAGAGATACTCTTCATCACAATGAAAAGTATAAGATTGAGAAGATAAAAGATTGGCCAAGCTGGAGATACCCCCAAGAGATTGTTAAGCAAATCCAAAATGGCAGTCACATTGAAAACCTGGAAAACCTCATATGGCAATGTCCTTCCCACAAGGGGCGAAACCTCTCCCGTTTAAGCCCTTTTAGAGACAGCCTTTTAGCAAAAAACCACTTTGACCTTTAATTCAAAGCCATGAATGCCTAGACTTACAACCAGGGAGGACGGAGTCAGTGTCTTGCAGGCCCTGGGTAGTATGTACCTTGTTAAGGTGCATACCAAGAAATTCAATTTCCGTTTGGGTGATGTTCATTTTTCTTTGAGAAAGCATGATCCCAAAGGAAAGAAAAGGGAAAGGAGAAAATGACTGCAGAATCCTCGCTTGTTATAAAGGAAAAGCCAGATCATATGATGTTATCCAATCCATTGGAATCTTTCCTAAAGGCCTTTTGAAAAATAGATGATGCTACCTTTAGGCCAAAAGGAAGAACTTTCCATTAAGCGTGCCGAGCAAAATAGAGAAAAGATGAGACTAGTAATTAATTATTAACCTCTTAGCCTTTTTCTTTGGCATTGATATGATGCATTTTTGTGACAAGTTTCTTGGCTTTTCTTTATTTGACTATCCCTTCATCCTATTCACTTAAGAAAATAAAAGTCAGAAAATAATGGCACAAATAGAGACTGAAACACATAATGAATGAACCTTACCTTTTTTTTTTGTTCTAAGGCACAATTTTTTGAGCTGTGGCCTTGCTTAAGCACAAATGGTATGTAGTTTATGTGCCTTGTCTTGATGGTTTGAATCCATTTTTAGGTTCTCCTCCCTTTAATATCCTTCTCTCTTGAGGCCTACTAGGCATAATCTGAGGCATTGGTGCCACCAAAGATTCTTGATCATTGGAAGGCCAAATGAGTGAACGGTGCACATCATTAGCTGATGCCAAATTAGTGAACGGTGCCACCAAAGGTTCTTTATTCCAAACCTATTCCGGGAACATCTCCTTTGGATTCCTTGAAATCAAATAAGAAAATAATAAGACTGTTAACCATGATATACTAATGAAAATGTAACAAATCTTAAAAGATAATGCAAACAAGAAACACATATGAAATTGGGCAAGAAATCTCAAAAGAGAAAGAGGGAGCTTCCATACTTTATGTACCTTTGTTAGGAAATGTGGATCATCTCAATTATTCCGACTCATCCCATCCTAGTTATCTTGTCCAAATATCTTTAGACCTTTGGGTATTTGGATGGTCGAGCCTTTCAATTTAATCAGCCAAACATTCCAACCTGTCAAGACCTAGAATTTCGACTAGGTTGTTGCAATTTGAGCAATCAACATCTTTAGACCCTTGGATTTTGAAAGATCCAGCTTTTCGATTGAAGTGCACGAGATATTCAGCTTTTCCAATGACTTCAACCATTGGAGACCTCAAATTTCAACTAGGTTTTTGCAGTATTGAGCATCTAGTACCTTCAGATCCTTAGATTTTGGAAGGTCTAGCCTTTTAATTGAAGAACACGCAAAGAAACGTAACTTTTTCACGGACCCTAAAATATCGAGATGTTCAATTTCGATTAAGTTTTTGCAACATTGAACATGTAATATCTTCATACTCCTAGATTTTGAAAGGTCCAACCTTTCAATTGAAGTGCACTCGACAATAGATAACTTCTCTAACAACTCCAGTTTATCAAGGCCTTGAATTTCGACTAAGTTTTGGCAAGATTGAACACTTAATTTCTTCATGCACTTAGATTTTGTAAGGTCCAACCTTTCAATTGAAGTGTACTCGACAATAGATAACTCCTCCAACAACTCCAGCTTATCAAGGCCTTGAATTTTAACTAAGTTTTGGCAAAATTGAGCACTTAATTTCTTCAGCACTTCGATTTTGAAAGGTCCAACCTTTCAATTAAAGCACACTTGACGAAACAGAGTTCTTCTAGGAATTCTAGCCAATTGAGGCCTTCAATTTCAACTAAGTTTTGGCAATTTTGAACATTTAATATCTTTAGACGCTTGGGTTTTGAAAGGTTCAACCTTTCGAGTGAAGTGCACTCAGCAATAGATATCTTTGCCAAGAAGTCCAACTTATCAAGGCCTTGAATTTCCACTGAGTATTTGCAATTTTCTACATGTAATATCTTTAGACTCCCAAACTTCGGAAGGTCTAACCTTTCAATTGAAGCACACCCAACGACACATAATTCTTCCAAGAGTTGCAGCTTATCGAGGTCATGAATTTTGACTAAGCTTTCACAATATTGAACACATAATCTTTTCATGTCCTTCGATTTTGGAAGGTCCAACCTTTCAATTAAAGTACACTTAGAGATGCATAGCTCTTCCAAGTACTCTAACCTATCGAGGCCTTGAATTTCAATTAAGCCGTTGCAATTCTCAATTTGTAGTTTCTTCAAGCCTTTAGATTTTGGAAACCTTTCCATTGACCCTTTGATGGTCATGCTTTCCAAATATTTCAATTCGTCAAGATTGGGAAATTCACGTATATTACAACAACCCTGGGCAGATAATGTCTTCAGATGGTTTAATTGTGAAACATCTAGTGTGTCCATTGATTCACAGAACAAGACTTCCAAAAAATCTAACTTGAAGGGAGCGTTTAGAGATCTTTGTAATTTTGATTCTTCAACATTTAGTTGGGAAAATTCAAAAAGCTCTAGTAGTGTTGATGGGAGCTCCAAGATGCACTTGGGAATTCTGTAGTTAAGAAGGTGGAGTTGCTTGAGATCGGTTAGGTGGGAAAGTGAATTCATTTTGAAACTTTGACAAGTGACACTCAAATATGTTAAGTTGGAAGGAAGCTCCGGCAGACATTGAAGCTCCCAGCACCTTAAAACTTCTAATTTTTTGAGCTTTCTCAGCCTTCTAATATCATTGGGTAATTTCTTTATTCTAGTCCCACAAACATCCAAAGTTTCTAGATTTTGCATAGCCCCTATGTTGTTCGGTAGGGAAGAAATCTGACCACAATTTCTTAGGAGAAGTAGCTCCAGTGCTTCTAATTTAGTCACTTCTGTCGGCAACTCCTCGAGACTAATACATCCTGACAAGTTCAAGCGTGCCAAAGCCTTCATGTTTCCAATTGAAGAGTCAATTTGCTTCAGACTTCACAACCTCCGAGGATAAGAACCTCTAAGTTCTTAAAGGCTGATAGGAAGAAAGTTCCTTCCAAAGATTGACAATGTGTCAGGTCGAGAAACTTGAGCTTTTCTGTCGTCTGATAAAAAATGTAATAATTGTGGAGGGGTTAGCCAAAAGTAATTTTGATTCAACAGAAATCAATAAGAAAAAAAGAATGAAAATACTTGTTTAACCATCTTACCTTAACAAAATTCCACCCCGCCATTTGTTAGAAATCTTGCTTCTCGACAACTCGAAAGTACAACTAAGTCCTTTACATGAAATTCTTTTGCCTCAAAAGTCAAGGGACAATTGTGCCATCGAAGCCATTTTAACTTCTTAGTCCAGTTCTCAAAATCTCCATTAAAATGTGCTCCACTCGCATCAAGGAATCTTAAATTCCTTAACTTCTTGAATTGTTTTCCCATAAGAATATTGTTGCCTTGGTCAATGGTTTCGCCGGAGCTAAGACAAATGGCCTCAATCTTTTTGTTCCCTATTAATAGGAATCAACATTCATTAATACTATTTATATCCAACTTAAGTCATCAAATATCATTTGTTCATTTTGCTATTATTATGCATCGATCTCTTCAGAGACTAGCAAATCCTTTTTTGACAGATGAACAAAGTATCTATAAAGGCTAACAAAGTGAAAGATGTCAATTCCGATTTTGAAATTTGGCCATAAGTACTTAGATCTTAAAAGAATTATAATGTCCTTGAGTTTTATCTTATCATGTATAATAGTTTATAGTTTCTTATACCCATTATAAACGTAATATTACCCTTTGATCTACCTATAGGGTAAAACTTCACAACTTGTAAATCCTCTTCTTTCTTGGTATGTAGCCTTCTTTCTTCTAATTAAATTACAATGCGCAAAATTGAAAGTTATTGTGATAATTGTGACAATTGGCAAAGTAATTCTCTTTAATATAAAAAAAAAAAAAAAAATTATCCTTATGAAGTCCTTCTTTTCTTTTCCATATTTTCTTATGTTTAAATTTCGTGTATATTATTACTTAGCTGTGTTACTTACAATTGATAAAAATATAACATATACTCATTTTTGTTTTTTCCAATGGAGTAATGACTAATTGTAAGTGACTAGGCTTGTGATAGTAGTTACTTTAATATCATATGTAGTTTTTATTTTATTAATAGAAACTTGAATTATTATCAATAATTAATTAATCTCAATTATAAGCAACTAAGATAAGAACATTTATTATATTTATGCTCTCTATAACTTATCATACTAGCATAAATTATTATTTATTTCTAGATCTCAATTGGCTATATTATAAATCAATCAGAAATTGAAATATTCAAGTATAATAAATATAATTGTTCTAAAAATTATAATAAATATAATAAACAGTCCTAATTTATTAACTTTGATTAATTTGAATACAACTAATTATTAAAAAATTGAACCTATTGTTGGCTACATGGAATAGCTAGTAACTCCTTGGCCCCTAGGAATAGCTAGTCCTGATTTTGAGAGAACAGCTATTTCAAATCTACCCTTTGAATCAAAGGAATGAAAATTACTTCGATTTTAATGAATTAAAAATATAATAGTTATTCCGGCGAATCAAACGTGCAACAAGCTTTCACCAAGAAAAATCACTTACGCATAAGAAGTTAAGAAGCACAAAAAATTCATGGATTCGCAAATCCATGTCAGTTTATTCAAACAGAAAATTTCTTATCGTATTTGACAATGTTGCTTAAGATTTCATAAATACTTAAAGGTGAATGACATAATTAGTGGAGAAGGAATTATATCTTATACCTAAAAGAAAACCATGAGAAGAGTAATTATAAAAAAAAAAAAAAAAGCAACCTCCAAGAGAAGTAATCACACTGTGATTAGTCATTTCCATGCGAAAATTCCCTCTCAAAATGTGAAGAAATCTATCTGTCGTCAAAATTGTTTATTTTCAAGTATTTTTTTTTCATCTTTTATAATGGATCAATGGAGTTTGAGTGACACCCGTGGCCAATTTCCTAAAACAAGCCCAACTATTTGTACTTGAGACAAAAGTAACACAATCTTTCAAATGTCCCAGAAGAAAAAAAAAAACCAATCTTTTGTGTCGGGGACATGTTAACATGGAACAAAGCCCAGCCTTTTAGCCGTGGAACAAAACCGACACCTATTGTAAATTACATTCATTAAATTGCCACTGATATCCTACATGGCTCACTGTGTTGACGTACGTAGCGAGCCACATCGACCAGCCGACCAGCACAGAAGTACGATGTTGTTTTTTTTTTTTTTTTTTTTCATTTATGACCTTTGTCAACAAAATTAGTGTATAATCTTTGTTATCAAATTTTAGCGTTACGTTAAAAAACAAAATCCTTATAATTAAAATGGTTCATTGTGCATATCAGCCCAATGAGCCACGTAGGGTTTCGTGTCTATTTAAGGTGAGAGGAATAGGTAGACTTTGTAATAGGTGTCATTTTTGTACCGCGAGTGAAGAAGGGCTGAGCTTTTCCCTGGGATGTTGAAAGGTGGTGTTATTTTCAGCCCACGTGCTTGATTGGGCTTCCTCTTAGGATATGTTAGGTTGTGTTATTATTGTCGCGGGTGCAAAGGCTGCCCTATTTTTCACTTGGCAGTTCATTCACTAATGTCCAAGGAATGAGTTATAAATGTGTTCTAATTATGCTTTGAATGTCTTTTTTGTTTTTGGTTTATTTTGTAAGTCGTGCTAGTGCTCTTGTCCATGCTTCGCACTTCACATGACGAATATCAAGATTGACTATTTTCGATGACATACATGACAATAACTTTAAATATTGATCAGATGTAGGAATCAACTTAGAAGAATATTTGTATCAGCTTTCTCAACCACTTTAATTTTGAGTAATGATAGTACCATGAATGAAGAAGAAAAATGAACCCAGCAAGAATTTTGAAATAATTACGACCAATGATGTACCTTTTAGTTTGGAAAGCCATTAATACCAAAGTTATCTAGATTTAAATATACATCATATTCATTTTTCTTTTAGTTAGTTCAGTTTATTTTATGATGTAATACGAAGACATGACAAATGCACATTGGCTTTAATATGATAACATAGGAATCAGCTTTTGAGATTACATATAGGTTGCACGTTGAAAATGCCAATATGTGCTACTTTGAGCAACAACCTGAGTCAAACAAATCTTACCTTCTACCGAAAAAAAAAAAACAAAAACTCCGAGTCAAACAAATGATGAACTAATAATATTAAGAGTCAAAACTACGATTAATTTCACACATACAATACAATCACATAATTATGTACAAAATAGAATTTTAGAGTAATTACCTCTGGGACTTTTATATGAAATAAATAAGACATTTCTCTTTTTAATAGTCATTGCATCAAATACGCTTAATGTCATATATGTCTGCATACATTATGTTCATATTCTATTAATTATATGTTCGGTAAGTTTTAAATCAGTCCTTATTATGTGAATTTTGGTAAAAGGAATTACTAACTTAATATTACATAAAATAATTATCCCTTCCATTCTCAAATACGGTATAATGATTGAAATTTCATGAGAAATGCGGGCGTGGCTGCTCCTACTATATCAATTCCAACACCTAGAGAGTAGAATTTTATGATTTATATATCCTAAGGAAGTTATGGTTTACAGTAGCATAGTCAAAGTTATTATTGCATGTGTCAAGGATGTAACTGAATCAATTTTAGAGTTCAGGATTTTGTCAATATAGAATAACTCTATCAAGTATCTAATAAATTTGAAAATACCTCGTACTTGGAAGTAACTTTTGAATGCACACTTGTTCAGGAAAAATCTCAGATAAGGTGCAATGCTTATTAAGAAAGAGCAACCTCATACATTCAAATCATGTCAATGAAACGACGTAGGGGCAATAATATTAGACTGTTTTCTGCTCGCTAGAGCAAGCACTATGTACAAGACCAATATCAATCTGACACTAGAACATGGATTGAGAGGGCAAAAGAAGAGAAACGCATACCTCATTTGCCTTAAGCACTTCCCGGACTTCCTCGAGTCCCATAACCTACTACGGTACTGAGGTCCTTGCTCGTTTTCCTCGCGGACAATTTCCCTACCAAGATCTCTCAATTGATCATGCATTATGAGCTCATGATTATCTCCAACTTTTATTAATGACATAAACTTCAATACTTCAATTCCCTCCTGTGGGAAAAAGTCACAAGCGTCCCACATGTAGGATGCAATTCTTTTGTTGGTCCCAATGAAAAAGCAAGCGATATCCAAAAATATTTGTTTTTGTCTATAATCCAATGCTTCATAACTTATCCTTAACTTTTCTTGCACTTTCTTATGAGGGACTTTTCTTAACTTTTTTATCGTATCCCTCCATAGAATTGGCTTTTGTCCGCACAAATATGAACCTAGATACTCAAGAGATAAGGGAAGCCCTCCAGTGGTGGACACAACATCATAAGTGAGGTCTTCAAATTCACTTGGAGGAGAGTCCTTTCGAAATGCATGTCTATTAAATAGAATCAAAGAACTTTCCCTATCCAATTCCTCATGTTCATAGTTGTAGTTAACTTGAGCATTGTCAAGAATACTCTTGTTTCTGGTGGTAATAACGATCCTACTTCCTGAAGAAAACCAATGATGATTTCCAGCCAAAGCTTTCAGCTGATCATAATCATCTACATCATCAAGAAGAATGAGGACTTTCTTACCTTTAAGCATTGATGAGAGGATCTTAATCCCTTCATCCTTATTACGTGCTTGATTGTCTTGCTTCAATATATCAACAATTAACTGATTTTGTAAGCAATGAATGCCAAAATGCTCCCACGATTCCCTAATATCAGCAATGAAGCTACGATACTCAAATTTATTTAAGAGCTTGTTGTAGATGGTTTTAGCAAGAGTTGTCTTGCCAATACCTCACATTCCATGGATGCCAACAAATAGGTGTCACAAGGACTTTTATCTACAAATTCCATAACATTCTCCACATGACTGTTAATTCCAACCAAATTCTCAGGAATATCCAACTCGAACTTTTTTTTCAACTCGCTTAACACTTTCCGGACAATCGATTTTACCAATTCTCCCTCATACCTATCAAGTGTAACAAGAGTTCAAATACGTGGTAAGTATAATTTTTTATTGTTTATCTAATGAGACCATAGTAGTAAATATGTCTAGGAATAAATCCTAATACTTTAAGAATCATTTTTGTACACCTCCATATATTAGCATATTATGGATTGATATCATATTTCAAACTTCTTGTTGTTGAAGATATTATGGATGACATGGACATGGCTTTTAAAAACTTTTTAGAGCGTTTGGATAAGAAAATTCAATTAGGCAACATGGTATGAGAGTTCAACTACCAATTAACAAAGGTTGCAACTTTTGATGCAAGAGGAATTTAAGTCTTATATACCAATCAGAAAGTCATTCAAAGTGCTTCATTGTGAACTACTTGAATACAATTGTCACGCCCGTCCTCGGGACGCACACATCCTTCACTTGGTCGATTTTATAATGCGATATCACAGGACAATGTATCGCCGAATTTTCACTT